>NW_005198900.1:389510-392712 GCF_000372725.1 Emiliania huxleyi CCMP1516
CCCAACCCCCCTTGGGGGGGAAATAAAAAAAATGGTTTGGCCCCCGGGGGGGGATCCCAACCTTCTGGGGAGGGGGGCCCAATAGGGGCCCTCCCCCGGGTCCCAAATTGGGCAGCCCCTCCCAGGCGGGGGGGGAAAAAAATTCCGGGAGGGTTGGCAAAACCCCCTTTCCCCAGGGGGGAAGAAGGGGAATTTTCCGGGGGGGGGGGGGGGGGCCCCCAAGGCCCCCGGGGGCCCCCCCCCCCCCCAAAATCCCCCCCCCCCCCCCCAATCATTTGGCTCCCCCCCCCGCCCCTTCGCCCCCCCCCCCCCCCTCTGCGCGCTCCCCCATCCGCTGCGTCTCACATCCCCTCCTTCCCTCGCGTCCAGGACCGGCTGATCCTGCAGGCGGTGGCAGAGCACGGGACGAAGTGGGCGCTGATCGTCAAGCTCATCCCCGGCCGGACCGACAACGCCATCAAGAATCGGTGGAACTCTGCGACGCGCAAGCTACTGCGCATGCAGAAGCGCGAGGGGAAAGTGCCACTTTCGGACGCGTCGGGCGCGCCCGTCATGGTCGACATCACGCGCATGGGCGCGTCGGAGCTCGCGCGCCACCTCCTCACCGCCGGCATCAACCCTCGCGAGCCACGCGCCAAGCGCAAGCTCGTGGTGAACGTCGGCGAGCACAAGGAAGCTGCGGGCGCCTCTTCCTCTGCCAGCGTGGGTGGCCTCGACCTGCTCTCGCGCCTCGCAGCCGACGACGACAATCGCGACAACTCGCCCGCGGGCTTGCGAGCTGCCATGTCCCTTGTCGCGCAGATGCCCGCTCACGGCTCAAAGCGGTCGCGCCCCCGTCCTCAGCAGCAGCCAAAGCGGAGCGCCGGTTCATTTGCTGACATGGAGGCGGCCGCCAGCCTGGGCATGTTTTCGAGCGCGAGCGCAGCCGCAGCGCCCCTCGTCGCTCTAGCGGATAGCGCGACGACCATTGCAGAGTGAGTTTCCTGCCTGCACGCGCAAGCTCCTCTGCCTCTGCGGACGTGTGTACCTTAACCTGCTCAGTACAACGGTCTCAGCTCCATCTTGCTGTGAGTGTGGCGGAGATAGAGGCGCGTCTCGTCTGGAGGGCTGGTGCTTGGCTCGGGTGTCGCGCTAGAGGACGCGCGGCGGGCGCTGATGTGACCTCTCTCGGCGAGACACGCACATGTGGGGCGGGCGGAACGGGTATACGCGCGAGTGCGTCGGCGGGGCGGCGCCCGCGCGGGAATGCATGTGGGGCAACAGTCCAACAGAGAGCCCTGCGTTTGATTGGATTCAACGCTGCTTGTTGTTGCAATGTGGGGTAGCAAGCAAAGCGTGGCACGCCACTCTTTTCGTGCTCTTTCAGTCACTCTACACACACACACGGTCGTCACAGCTCACACGGCACACGCCGCGGCGCCGCCCGCCCGCCCCCCTTGGGCGTTGGGCCCACAGGCGCGCGGCCACACATTAGTGGCGTCACTAGTTACATCTATCCACTTGGCGCTCTGCCTAGCAAAGGCCGCGCGCGCCACGAGAGGGCCGCACTGCCGGCTCGTGTGGGGACTAAGAGGGCAAACGCGGGGGGATCTCAATTCAGCGCCACACTTCCTCAACGCTCGCATACAGTCGCCTCGCGCCCACCAGCGTCTCGCCCGTCATCCGCCGCTGCTGCGGCTCAATGGCGTCGAGGGCTCGCAACGCCTCCACCTCTCCCGCCCGGCCGCCCTCTCGAGGTGCGAGCCGCAGGGACCTCGCATTCTCCTCGATGCGCGCCCGCGAAGAGCTCTTTGGCACGACGCTGCACCCGCGGGCGATGGCCCAGCGCAGCAGAGCCTGAGCTGGCGTCCCGCCGAGCTGCGCTGCAGCCTCACGCACGACCGGCTCATTGAGCAGACTGGCGCCGGCGCCGGCGCCGAGGGCTCGGCCGAGGGGCGCGTAGGCTGTGACGTGGACTCCGCGCGCTGCGCACGCGGCGAGCGTCGCCTACTCACAGCAGAGGCGACATGAGGCGTGCCGCTGCGCGCCTCGGCTCGGCCGCCTCTCGACGGAGCCTCGTTGCGCCACCCGGGATGCACCTCCACCTGGTTGACGGCGGGCGCGACGGCGGGCCGCAGCGCGAACAGCGCGTCGAGGCGGCGCGCCGAGCAGTTGCACACGCCGATCGACGTGGCGAGCCCCTCCGCCGCGAGGCTCTCCATGCAGCGCCACAGGCGCTCGAGGGAGCCGTCGTCGCTCGGAGGCCAGTGCAAGAGGTACAGGTCGAGTCGGTCGAGCCGAAGGGCGCGCAGCGACCCGAGGCACGCCTCGCGCACGCGCGCGTGGTCCGAGGGCCAAAGCTTCGAGGTGACGTAGAGCTCCCGCCTGCGTGGGCCACCACCAGCCGGCGACCTCAGGGCCAGGGCCGCCGAAAACCTTCGACGAGAGGGCAGAGGGGCACGGGCGGCAGCGACGGCGGCGGCGGCAAGGGCGGCGCTGCCGCCCGCTCTCCTCCACGCAGTGTTTGGGTCGGCGGGGGGCGGGCTGGACTCCACCGAGGAATGCGGCCCTAGATGCGGGACCTCTCCCCGTATCTCCCCGTATCTCCCCGCATCTCGTGAGCGCGCCGCGCGACTCGGCCACTCGCAAGGGCCGCGTGCAACGCCGCGCCGACCGCAGCCTCATTGCGGTAGATGGACGCGCAGTCGAAGTGCCGCACGCCCGCGGCCAGCGCTGCCTCCACCGCAGCGCCCGCGGTGGCGTCGTCCCCGAGCCCCCACGTGCCGAGCCCAAGAAGAGGTATGCTGCCGCCGCCGCTGAGCGCCACTCGTGGGCCGCCGGCCGCGTCCAGCTCGCCAGGCTGGCCAGCCCCACCAGCAGCCCAACCCTCGGCCGCCGCCAATCCCTCGGCCGTCCCCCGCTGCCGGTCGCCCAAGCCACCCCCCGCCGCCGCCCCGCCCTCCGCCGCCGCCCCGACCCGCGCCCCCTCTCCCGCCGCCGCGGCCTCGTGCAACGCTCGGATCGCGCGACGCGCGAAAAAGTCGCGAAAGGTGGGCGGCAGGGTTGCGATCTCTGCGGCGGCCGCCTCGGCGTGCGCGAGCGCCCTTGTGGCGGGCGGGGGGTCCTGCACCGTGTGGAGGCTAGGGAGGTGTCTGCGGGGAGGGGAGGGGCGGCCAAGGTGGTGTTGCGGGGAGGGGAGGGCGCGGACAGGGGGTGGAGCTTC
>NW_005198900.1:392812-419318 GCF_000372725.1 Emiliania huxleyi CCMP1516
TCGAGAAGGCCAGGTCGACCGAGCCGGGCGCCGTTACCTCCTCGTAGAAGCTCGTGTTGCTCACGAGCGGGAACACGCCTTCGCCGAGCTCGTGCTTGAGATCGCGCGTGAGGAGTGGGCTCCACTCGTTGTGGCGGTGATCTTCGAAAATGGCGACCACTGGTCGCTGCGGCCGAGGTGGGTGCGCACCCGCGTCACGCTCGCGAATGTGCCTCGCGCACTCCCTGAAGCACGGCGCCGTGCTGCGGCCGTCGCAAGTGCCGAGGTCCAGCAGCACCGCTGGCTTTGATGCGTCATCCAGGCTTTTGAGTGATGCGATCTGAACGGGAGGGGCGGAGAGGGGGTGGAGCGGCCAGGGTGGGGTTGCGGGGAGGGGAGGGGCCCCGCTCTGACGCGAGGGGTCCCCACAAAGCACCTTGTTGCCGTAGAGGTCCTTTGGGTCGTACAGCGCGTGCGCGGCGGGGTGCGAGCGCCAAAAGACGTTGACGGCGGCCGAGAAGCCGATCGACGTGACGTTGTGGAACCAGAGCGCCGGAATGAAGAGCACCTGAGGGGAGGTCAGGTGATCCTCTCTCCCCACCCCCTTCTCTCTCTCTCTCTCTCTCTCTCTCTCTCTCTCTCTGTGTGTGTGTGTGTGTGTGTGTGTGTGTGTGTGTGTGTGTGTGCAACAGTGTGTGTGTGTGTGGTGTGATGAGCCGTGTGCGGTGTGTTGTGTTGCGTGTGGTGTGTGGTGTGTGTTGTGTGCTAGAGCACCTCGCCCGGGCTCAGCTCACACTCAAAGCGCTCACCCACCGCGGCGCGGAAACGCGGGAAGGTTTCGTCATTCCAGCGGTCGATGTCTCCGACCTGCGGCATGCATTGCGCTGCAGCATGCGCCAGAGTCCGGGTGTGAAGGCGGTCTCGTGCCGTGTCTTCAGAGCACCGCGTGGACACACGGGGTACGAGCGCCGTGAGTACAGCCGACGGCCGAGTCGGCGGAGTGCGTGTCCTCTCGAGCGCTGGTTGGGAGACAAGAGGCCGTCGTCAGCTTCTAAGGTCTCCCGGCCCGCGATGAGGAGCCCTCAACGTAGAGGCAACCGTCCGCCTCAGGCGGCCACAGCACGACCCGCTTCCGGCCCGTCACCTGCTCGAGCAATGCTGTCAGCGGAGCGCCGTCGACGTGTCGTGGGCGTGTCGTGGGCGTGTCGCGGGCGTGTCGCGGGCGTGTCGCGGGCGTGTCGCGGACGTGTCGTGGGCGTGTCGTGGGCGTGTCGTGGACGTGTCGTGGACGTGTCGTGGACGTGTCGTGTGCGGGGGGCGGGACGCGTCGCGGACTTGCGCGAGCGCGTTGTCCATCACATCGAAGTGCGTCCACAGCTGCGTGTCGTGCGACGCCAGCCTAGTACCATACCTCCAGAGTATCGAATCCAGTATGGGTTCAGTCCCGTGGGTGGTGTGGTAGCAATTCTGCCGCGTACAAGCCTACGTGCTGAATACGCCAACCTCAGGGCGGGAGGACGGTCTCGTGCAGAATACTGGGAGCAGCGCGTGAATACGAGGGGCACGACTCCCGCCGAAGGCAGTGAATGCCGCGGAACACGGCCGAGTACAGCGGAGGGCGCCTCCTCTCGAGCGCGAGTTGGAGTACAAGAATGCACGAACACGTCTTTTCCGCTTCTACGGACGCCAGCCGGAGGACAGACGAGTGGTAGGCTGATGGATCGAGCAAAGGCCGGCGCGCCGCCTCCGCGCCCACCACCGTCCTCCCGCCCTCCCCGTCGCCCTCCCCGCCCGCCCCGTCGCCCTCTTTGTCCGGCCGCGGAGGCAGCAGGTTGCACTCTCGCGCAAGGTCCGGGAAAGTGCGCGGGAAGTCTGCCGCCTCCTTCCGTGTGTCTCCGCCGACCGAGCGCAGGTAGTAGCGCTCGCCGGCATTCAGCAGCGGCTCAAGTATAGGCCCGAAGTCGCCGCCGCCATCACCGCCATCACCGCCGCCGTCACCGCCGCCGCCGCCGCCGCCGGATCCACTGCATCGGCGCACCGCCTCTGCGAACGGCATCGAGCGAAAGACAAAGTTCCGGGGCGTGTTTGCGGGACGGTGCCCCGCGAGGTCGACCTACAGCAGATTGGGGGAGATTGCGGGAGATTGCGGGAGATTGTGCGAGATTGCTCGGCGAGGCCGACCGTTGACGAGGCGCAGACGTGCACGCTCACCGATGGGCTCGCGCAGTGCGCTCGCGCGAGCCGATCTGCGCTCCACCCTCCGACGCACTCCCCAAGAGGAAGGCCGGAGAGCACTGCCGGCCGACGCCCGCTGAAGACCTGCCGCTGCAGCCACTCGTAGTCGGCGTCACCGGCGCACTCGACTCGCTGCACGGCCGCTGCTGGCGGCAGCATGCTGCTTCCGCGAACGGCTGCACCGCCGCCAAAGGAGCGCTCCTGTGCGCGTGGCCGAGTGGGCGCCGCCGCCACACGCGCCTTGTGGGCGCTGTGTGGCTTCTGCTTCTGCGGCGGTGGCGCCTTCTTCACGGCGAGGGCGTCGGTGGCTATCCTCTCGACGGCCTCAATGTCACAAAACGGTGGTGTGCTGGCTGCGAGCGCGATTGCGTCCTCGGCGCCGTCCGCCAGCGGAAACGCTATCCTCCCCCCCACCATAGCTGGCCTGCGTGCGGTGCTAAGCCACCCGCGAACCTTGAGAGCGTCCTTGAGAGCCTTGGCCGATGCTGCTGGCACGAGCGCAACCGCAACGTCGCTCATCTCCCGGAGCGAAGCTGCGAGTTCTTCCCCAGGTTGCAACCCCGTCTCGCACTGTGCTGTGAACCCCCATTCCCAGTGTGTGTGTGTGTGTGTGTGTGTGTGTGTGTGTGTGTGTGTGTGTGTGTGTGTGTGTGTGTGTGTGAAAACGCCGTCGCAACTGCCGTCGGCAGGTTGTAGGCTGGTGCTCTCGCCCCGCTGGCGGCGCGGACCGGTGCCGCGGCTCCCAGCCCTCCTGTGGGGAGAGAGAGAATTCTTGATACGAAACCACGACGACACACACCAGTCGACTCGCATCGGTTGCCTCCATGAACGGCGGAGCTATTCTCGCGCCCACACCACACCTGGCTCCAACGTGGACACGCCCATAGCTGGGGACACTACTAGGTCACGCATGGCATCACAGAAGTTTTATCTCTGGGCCCCGAAAGGCATCTCTAGCAGTGTCGTTACACATGCCCCCTCCCCTCCTGGGCGCATGCGCCTCACGTCTCGCCAGAGCATAAGCCCTTGGCGTGTGGCGAGACGAGTTTTTCGCCATCGCCGCGAGCAGCAAGCCGCCCGCCGCAAACAGCCGGAGGCATCGCCGCGGCACTGGCTGCGCCGCGGTCCCGCACCCGTCGACGCAGCTCCCCCCGCGGAAGACCGCGCGTAGCAACGTCTTGACGATCGAGATGAGCGTGCCTGAAGCTCGCCCACCTACTGCCCCTGAGAGTTGGTTATTGAGTGGGATCAGCTCCCCCCCTTGGGATCGAAGCCGCCACAACCTCACACCCAACATCTCAGGCGGGATCAGAAGGGGACTCCACACCGGACACCGCCCGGGCACAGCCCCCCTACCCGTCGGATCGCACAGAGGGCCCCCTCGGAGCAGCCCACACACAATCACGCATCGGCAGATTGAGTGCCTGAGTCAGGCAGACAGCACAGACAAGAGGAGAGAGAGGAGAGAGAGAGAGAGAGAGAGGAGAGAGGAGAGGGTGAGGGTGTGAACACACGTGAGGAGTGGGGGAGGGTGTCTGTGGTGGGCTGTAGTCCTACTACGTGGTTACAACCACGCGCCCCTCAGGAGCTTAAGTTAGAGCTGAGCGTCCCAGACGCCTCGGTGCCTCCCACCGGCGTGAGACCATCCGGATCTGCCTGCTGCGCCCTCCGTACGCAGCAGTCCCCGCGATGGCCCACGGTCCTCCGTCGCCTGGTTGAACCCCCTGCCTCCCGGTTGACCCCCACTCCTCGTAGTCCATCATGAAATAAACTCAAAGACCCACCACAGCCTCCAGCCTCCACCTCCACCCGCGAGCCGCCACCGCTGCCGCCCGCGACGCCGCCCGCCGCGTCAGATAGCCGCGACGCGCGCATCGAGTCGCGTCGGAGAGCCGCGCCGCACCAGCAGCAGCACCTGCACCACCAGCAGCAGCAGCAGCAGCACCACCACCACCCGAGAGAGAAGCGCACCTGCCCGACGCCGCCCGCCGCGTCAGACGCTCGCGACGCGCGCGTCGAGCCCAGTCGCACAGCCGCGCCGCGCCAGCAGCAGCATCGGCACCAGCAGCATCAGCACCACCACCACCACCAGCAACAGAGACAGGCAGTGCAGGCGCAGAGGCGCTCGCAGAGCGGCGCTCAGCACCGCGCACGCCACGCCGCGGACCGTCGGACGAGCGCACCGTACGTCGGCGGCGAGCCGCGTCGCCAGCCGTCTCGCGAGAGAGCGGCGCCGCCGCGTGCGCGCAGCAGCCGCCGCGGCAGAGGCGAGCCGCGGCGACGTCCGCACTAACGGATAACGGCCATTGGCGGTTTTTCTCTCTCTCTCTCTCTCTCTCTCTCTCTCTCACCCTCCTGTGGGCCCGCGGCGGCTCGCCGTCGCGGTGCCGAACAATGTCATTGGTCCGGATTCATCCCGGCGTGCCGCCGGTGACGCTTCTTCGCCGAAATTTTGCTCAAGCTCTTTGTCGACAAAGCTGTGCCCGAGGCCGAGCTCCTGCTGCTCGACTGCGCGGCGGAACCGGCCCCTGGATGCTGAGATGTGAGGCGCCGGCACCGGGGCTACAACGCGGGGCCATCTCCAGGCTGTCTCGGGCAACCTCAAAATTGGCGCCTCTCTCTGCTGCTGCTTGCTGCTGCTGCTGGTGCTGCTGCTGGTGCAGATGCTGCTGCTGGTGCGGCTCGGCTCTCCGACTCGACTCGCCGCGGGCGTCGCGGGCATCTGACGCGGCGGGCGGCGTTGCGGGCGGCAGCGATCGCGGCTCGACGGTGGAGGTGGAGGGTGGTGGCTGTGGTGGACCTTTGAGTTTATTTAATGGTCGAGTACGAGGACTGGGGGGTCAACCGGGAGGCAGGGGGTTCGACCTGGCGACGGAGGACCGTGGGCCATCGCGGGGACGGACCCGCCCGGAGGGCGCGTCCGGTAGATCCGGATGGTCTCACCCGGTGGGAGGCACTGAGGCGTCTAGGGCGCTCCACTCTACCTTAAGCTCCCCTGAGGGGCGCGTGGTTGTAACCACGTAGTAGGACTACAGCCCACCACAGACACCCTCCCCACTCCTCACGCGTGCACACACCCTCACCCTCTCCCCTCTCCTCTCTCTCTCTCTCTCCTCTCTCTCCTCTCCTTGTCTGTGCTGTCTGCCTGACTCAGGCACTAATTCTGCCGATGCTTGATTGTGTGCGGACTCACATCGTCACGCGCCGGATGTAGAGCTCTACAGCTCTACAGACAGCGCTCCAGAGCGCTCTACATCTCTACAGCTCTACAGCGCTCTACACTCTACATCCTCTACACCCTCCCTCAGCTCTATACGAGGACGAGGCGAGCGGTCGACGCGGTCGTGGCTGTCGCTGCAGGCCCAGCGCATGTGCCATGTCAGTCGCGCTGCAGCTCGCGGCGGCGGATGTGGGATGAGATTGCGACCGAGCTCAGGCTCGCTGCGGCGTCGGAGGACGCCACACACACACGCACATCCTGAGCAGCTGTGTGTGAATGGTTGGTGCTGGCGGTGAGCTGATCTGACCTTCACAGCCTTGTTATGAGAAGAAATTCAGACGATCGCTCTTTGGGAGGGCGCCTGGGCCTAAATTTAGTGCGGTGTGACAACCTCTCACAGACCAGCGCACAGCGCCATAGGAGGTATTTCCTTCTCAATAAGAGGGCTCCCGCGGCGATCAACACCGCAACTCCTTTTCACCACTCTTAGATACTTAGCGCACTGCTCGGGCGAGAGCTCAAACACGTGCCGCGTCTCGTCTTCGCCGCCGGCTACGCGCACAGACACAGTACGCGGCAGCGCCGACACGTCAACCCGCGTGTACGTCAGCGACGGGTCCCGCACGCCGCACGAGGCGCATGCGTGCAGCGGCAGCGCGTGCGCCATGCGCTCGTCGCTCCACTCGCCCAGCAGCCGCCGCTTCGTCTCGTCGGAGACGTGCACGCAGCGCTGCAGCAGCGCCGCCGTCTCGTCCTCGGGCCGCTCCAGGTCCATGACGACGTTCGTCGAGGCGTGGAAGCGCGTCTCCAGGTCGATGGCCGCCTGCTCGGCCGCGGCGAGCTTGCCCTGGTCGACGCACATGCCGCACACCGCGTGCGCCGGGCAGCCGCACTGGCCGCGTTGTGGGCGCACGGTCTTGGCGACCGCCGGCGCTGCGCGCCGGTCGTGCTGCTCACGCTGCCGGCGGCGCTGGTCGCGCGCCTGCCGATCGCGCGTGTTCGCGGCGGCTGCATCTCCTGCTCGTTTCGCTCGCACCCGAGCGGCTGTCGCCAGGCGCTTCAGGTCGGCGGTGCTGCGCGCGCGGCCGTCGGCCAGGCACAGCCACATGTCCTCCTCCTCGGCAGGCTCGCACGGCTTGCCGTCGAACTGCGGCTGGCGCCCGCGACGATGCTTCGCCCAGGCCGGGCACGATGGTGCCGCGACGAGCGGCGTCGAGGCGACGGCCATCGATGGGTCCAGAAGACTTGGAGACACTTCTCGACCAAAAATCGAGCACAATTGCGTTACATGGGCAGTGCCGGGGTTTCTGCACCGAACGATCTTACTTTCGGTCTATCGAAAGTGTTGATCGATAAGGTGTGAAGTGCCCAGTGCGATGCTGGTGCTCTTCGCCGCGGCGCGCGGCCTGCTGGCTACTCCGACACGCCACGTTGTCTTTGCGGCCACATCGCCTCGCCGCGCCTCGGCCCTCGCCTCCTCCGAGCTGGCAGCGCCGGCAGTGCGCGCGCTGTACAACGGGACTCGCCTTGGCCATGCGGTGACCTTTGAGGCCGTCGTCCCTCCGAGCGTGGCCCCCGGGACGCCGTTGCCCGAGGTTGTCATGGCGACGGACCCCGGCCGCTTTCCGACAGCGTCTCGCGCGCGCAAGGCGCTGCGGCGCGGCTGCGTGCTGATCAATGGTGCCGAGGTCCGGTGCATCTCCACCGCGGGGGGAGGGGACCTCCTCGCGCTGCAGGCGAGGGTGTCGCCCGGCTTCTCGCCGCGAGGCAAGCCGCCCTTTCCCGTCGAGGTGGCGTACGAGGACGAGTCGATCGCGGTGGTGCTTAAGCCTGCCGGCGTCTGCACCCACCCGCCCGCCGACGGAGAGAACCGCCGCCGTGCGGGCGCCTCGCACGGCAACAGCATGCGCTCCGCGATACATTACGCCCTTCAGCCGCCGCCCGCCGGCACGCCTGGCGCGCTATACAGGCCGCACATCTGCCACCGCCTCGACCGGCCGACGAGCGGGCTGCTGCTCTGCGCAAAGACTCGCCACGCACTGCTCGGCGTCTCGAGCGCCTTCCGCGACCGCGTAGTGCACAAGCAGTACCGCGCGGTGGTCTGCGGTATCGTCGAGGGCGACGAGGGCGAAGTGGACTCGCCGATCATGCGGCGAGAGTCGCGGACGCGCTGGCGCGTGCTGCGGCGAGGCCGCTCCCTCCGGCTCGGCGGCGGGCACCTGACTGAGCTCGCGCTCTTCCCGCTCACCGGACGGACGCACCAGCTGCGCCGCCACTGCGCAGAGGTGCTCGGCGCGCCCATCGTCGGCGATTCAAAGTACGGCGGCGGCGACGCGGGCAGCGGCCTCTATCTCTCCGCTGTCGAGCTCAGGCTCGCGCACCCGGATAGGCCGCCGGGGGCGCCGCCGCTGCACGTAGCGGTGGAGGCGCCCGCCAAGTTTGGGCGGCTGCTGGCGCACGAGCAGCAGCGGTGGGAGCGGCTGGCGGAGCCGGACGGTGACGGGGTCGTTGCTGAGTGCTAGTGGAGAGGCTTCAGAGTGTCTTGTTGCTGAGAGGGAACGTCGTCTACCGTGTCGTTTCTCGTTTGTGGCCATTGGCCAATAACCGACTGCATTAATGGCTAAGAGGCTAACCTATACGGCTTTAGTTAGAGGCTGCGCAGGCCGTCCCGTTTGCATGTTTGCATAAAAAGCGCCCGCGGCCCGGCCATGGGCCCGGCGCCGGCGCTGGCCGAGCTGGCCGCTGCGGCCTGCGCGCGCCGGGGCTCTGTCTCACTCCCCACGCCGCGTGCCGTGCAATATCTCGTTGTGTCACACACACGGGGCGCGGCTTCTGCCCCGGACCTCTCGATCGGTTCCACTTTCTACGCACACCCACCGGGGAAGGGGCGCTTGGGAGCGGGGGCGGGGGCGCGCAGCGCGCAGCGCGCGGCGCGCGGCACCTGCTAATCAAGTTCGAGGGCTCGCGCAACCCCGTCTCGCGCCGCACCGGAGCGTCCACGAGCGGAGTGACGGCCGCGCAGGCGGAGCAGGAGCTGCAGAGCTACGCTGACAAGGTCCGACCACGCGTTTTTGCGGCTTGCCCTTTAGCGCTGGTCGCTGCGACATTCAGTGACCACCGCTGCCCCGCTCAGTGACCACCGCTGCCCTTCGCGCCCGCAGATCAACGCCGAGGGCGCGAGCGAGGAGGTTTTTGCCAAGTACGCGTGCGAGCGGTCGGACTGCGGCTCCTTCAAGTCAGGCGGAGATCTGGGCCTTTTTGGTCCGGGTCAGATGCAGAAGCAGTTCGAGGATGGCGTGAAAGGCACAGCTGTTGGCAAGATGTCAGGCATCGTCCTCTCCGACTCGGGCTACCACCTCGTCTTCCGCACCCAGTGAGTGAGCGCGGACTAACTGGTAGTCCTCGCGTGGTCGAATGGCTCGGAGACTTTGCCTACAGAAATTCCTTGTCTGCCGCGATTGCTGCGCATGCGCCATGGCAGCCCATGCGCCATTTGCACATATGCCGCGCGCGGCTCAGGCATGGGCGCCTCGCGCCACGCCGTTTCTCTGGTTTTGTTTGAGAGGCGCGGGTTGCGCCGTGTACGCAGTACGCTGTACGGGCGTACTCTAGCTCGGAGACAAAGCTTATGCCGGAAGGCGGAGCGCCGTCGCCGCCCGTACGCTCCGCTTTTTGGAGTCGACGGAGAGGCGTGCAGTGTGATGGTGCACACGAGACTGGTAGTTTTTTTTTCTGGATATAGAGGCTCGAACAGCGTCCTATCTGTAGACTGTACGCGTGGCTGGGTTCAAAGTAGGAAAATTGGGGACCAACTCAAAATCGCGGCCTTCCGACTCGCGCCTCCGCCTCACTGGCACTATTGTAGCCCTGGCCGGTGCGCGTGCGGAGTTGAAGTTCCGGAGTGAAAATTCGAATGCGTTCTCTCACGGTGACCAAAAAATGTCCACCTAGAGGCACCTCCGGAGGCAGGCCGCCGCACGCCAGCGACACAGCTCCAGCTGTCGAACTGACCCGCAGCTCCTCTCAGAGCGGGAACTGTGACGAAAGTTGACTGAGGCGGTTGTCAGGAATAATCATACGGATCACATGGTGGCTCTTTCATGACGGGAGACCGCCCGACCACTCCTGGGTGGCACTGCCACCGGTGTCGCTCGACGTCCTGTCGACAGCGTGCCGACAGCGACACAGACCATGTGGGACGCGTCGAGTATCGACCTCTACTGCTTACCCAGCCTTCGAGTGTATCCTGGCTGTGGTCCCACACCCACTGGTGTCCATCTCAGAGACCGCAGGAGGTCATGAGGGTCGATGGGAGTGCCAACCCCACAATGCCTAAAAACCCAGCCCAGATCTCCTCCGGCTCTAAAATGCTAATCTAATTCTAAAATCTGAGGATTAAGGATTCAGACTTCGCTTCAGTGAGGCCAAAGTGAGTTTATGGATGTGTGAGAACGGTACGGAACACGAGGAGTCACGCGGACCGACTCGTCGGTGACTCTGCTGCACGCCGTTTCAGATGTTTTCTCAGCGCGGCGGTGAGCGAGACGTGGAAGAGTGCCACCGTCGGGTAGGACGGGTCGGCCTGGAGTATCAGAGTGGCCGTCGTGGTCGCGGCGAGCAGCGCCGGCCACTCCGGCGCCGCGTTGGCAACATGGGAGCATGTCCATCGCCACTTCGCGGTCACAGCGCTGTTTTGTCGCCAAACGCCGCCATGTACCTTTTCGGGCAAACCATCGATCTGCATGTCGATTTTTACTTGATGGGCGCATGGAGGCATCACATCTCCATGCGCCCGTCAAGTCGGAGCCAGTCAGCGGCGACCACAGCGCTCAGAAAGGTACATGGCGAGCTTTTCCGAGTCAAGCGATTGCGCGAAATCCCACACTAGTGGATTTTGGGGCGCTGTCTACATGTACATGTACCCCCCAGGGAAGCAAGTCCGGCTTTACGGCTCTCTAAATACGGCTCAACACGGACACTAGTGTTTTAATCTATACGTACTCTTCCAACCTACGGCTACGCATAGGTACTATGTCGTCTCTCTCTCTCTCTCTCTCACTATGTCCGTACTTTCTGTGGGGGGGCGCGGGGGCCCCCGGAGGCACCGTGCGCCGCGCAGCAGTGCGGAAACGGGGCTCCGGCTCTATTAGTCTCTACTAGCACCGACTTCCCGAATGATCACGGTTGATCAGAGGGCAGATTTGGAGAGATCTCGAGGAGTACACACAGATAGACCCTCCAACCATCAGAAAACTCCGACCTGATTGGTCGTACTGACCGCCGACAGATCACTCCAGTCGCGTGCGCCAGCCGCGGGACCCGGTGGAGCACCAAACACCCTCTGTTTTCGCTGGAAATTTCCGGAAACGCAAAGTGCTGGGGACCCTCTGTTTTCCTTTTTGTTGCCGGAAACCTGGTACATCCCAAGGTGTGATCTGTGAGCTGTAAGGGTCCGCCCGGCCGCACGCGCATTTTGTATACCGAGGCGGTGCCCGGTGCCGAACCTGTCGGACCTTAAGACAGCGTTGTAGATCCCTGGGCGAGGGCGGTGGAGAGGGCGGTCTGTCGGCGCGCTAAACCGACGGGAGGCGGGACCTACCCTACCTACCCCGTCATGAGGGCCGAGAGAAGCGAACGACTTTCTTTTCGTGTGCCCTTCCGCGATGCTCGACGCGCACAACGGCCTGTTCGCCGCAACCTTTCCAGCCCCGACGCTCGTGCAGATGTTCCTCGTAGTCCACTGCCTCTGGACCGGCGTCATGGGCGTTCTCTGCACCTGGGATCCGTCTTTTTCACCCATCACCGAAAACGGGGTCTTCAAGCGCGATGGGTCCAAGGACAAGATCCTGCACCCCAACGTGCGCGGCGCGTGGAGTGTGCGGGGCGGCTCAATGTTTCTCACGACGGCGGGCGCGCTCCACTTCGGTACACGAGAGACGTACCTCGTGGCGATGGCGGCAGCATGCTGGAGAGAAGCCTACGATTGCATCGAACTGCTGCGCTGCACGAAGCGCGGCCATGTAATCGTGCTGCGCGTGTGGAGGTCTCCCTTTGGGCCGCAGCCGCCACTGGTGGTCTTCTTGCTCCTTAACCTTCTGGCCATGTGGGCGATTCTGACGGCGGACTGATTACCGCTTGAGAGGGCGCGACGCCGCTGCTCCGTTGTATCTTTTGTATGCTCTCGCCCCTGTGTGTTCGCGCTACGTGTTCGCGCGACGGCGCTGCTAGTACGCGGCTTGCGTCACCGTGGCGCAGCGTCCGATCTCGACGCGTGACGGCGCCGTTTCGCTACTCCCACCCGCATCTCCGCGCGTGTACCTGGTCTAGGCCTCCGAATCATCGGTACAGTGGTCAGTGCCGACACACATCATAAGTTGCGTGTCACACAAGAGTGTCATCAATCTGTTCTTTCGAGAAATGCTGATCGACATCGTCTCCGCGACCCAGCTCTGCGACGGTGACATTTTTGTGGCGAAGGCGATATCGCAGAATCGCAGTCGGTACGCGGTGTGGCCCAGCGCCCCCCGGATCGGAGCGGCTCGCTGTCGTTTCGTTCTTGTTTTTCGGAAAGAAAAGAAACGATCGAATTTCTTCATTTGTGTTTGCCGCCGCTCAACCCGTGTGTACGAACTCTGTTCACACCGAGCAGCTCGGAGTGGCTGCCCTGCGGCTATAGCAAAGCAGACAGTCAACCCGTCGACATGCCGAACCCAGTCGCGACTTTCGACACCACCATGGGTGAGATCAAGTGCGAGATCTACCTCGACAAGATGCCCATCACCGCTAGCAACTTCATCGATCTCGCCAACACCGGCTTCTACAACGGTTCGTGCCGCAGCTACGACCATGGAAGAGCACCGCGCCGCCCGCCGCTGAGACTCTTCATCCTTCGCCTTAGGCCTCCACTTCCACCGCGTCATCCCCGACTTCATGGACCAGTTCGGCTGCCCGCACTCCAAGGACCCAAAGTCGTCCCGCGCCGGCACCGGCGGCCCGCCCGACGGCCACGCCTCGTGACCGTCGCAGCTTGGGACCCTTCCCGTACCCTCTCTAACCCTCTCGCAGCCTTCCTGTAGGCACCTACAAGAACCTCGTGACGGGTGCCACCGAGAAGCGCTCCGGCGGCGGCAACATCAAGGATGAGTGCGCGGCGCCCACCATCCTCCACCACAAATGCGCCACTCCCAATCCGCGCTCACCGCCCAGCAGACCGCCGGGCCCGCCCCACCCCCGCAGCAGCGCGTGACGCGGCTCAAGGCGGCTGTGCCGTGCTCCCTGTCGCAGGTTTGCGGCCAAGATTTCGAACGAGCCCGGCACGCTCTCGATGGCCAACACCGGCTCGCCCAACTCGGGCGGCTCGCAGTTCTTCATGTCCGCGCTCAGGGCAGGACGGGCGCCTCTTGACTAGTCAACCCTCACGAGGATTTTGATTTCGTCCCAGGAACACCGTCCACAACGACTTCCTGGACTGGTTCTCCCCCGGCGAGTCGAAGCACCCGGTGTTTGGCAAGGTCGTCGATCAGGCGAGCTTCGATGTGATGGTCGCCATCTCGAAGACCCCCACCCGCGACGATTGCCCAGTCACGCCGGTGACGATGAAGTCGGTCACCGTCGCTTGAGCTCAGGCACCGCTCACATCGCTTGCGCGGCACTGCGAGCGTACAATACACACTGCGGGTTTCACGCTGCGACACATCGGCCCTCGGCCGCCAAGGTAAGGTAAGGTAAAGCTAACTTATTTCTCACACACACAAAACACACAAAAGAAAATGTGCCGAGCGTGGCTCGAGTTTGTGTGTGCTATGACTTTGGACCTTTGCGAGAGGTGGCGAGCGGAGCAAGCGCGGTGTAGGCGCGCCCACGCGGCGCAGCGGCTCTCCCGCGACCATAGCCCCTCCCGCAGCCGTAGCCGTAGCCGCAGCCCCAACTCTTGCCGCTCTTCCGTGTCGGGTTGTGACGAGGGGTGAGGGGACACGGATTGAAGATCCCTCACACCAAGATCGTGCAGGGCGGGGACACATGTCCTCCCATCTCGTCAGAGTTTGACCGTTTTTATTTATTTATTTATTTATTGTGTGTGCGCTCAGCCAGCTAGGGCTGCCGGGACGCACCGCTCGCGCGTTCTGCACACTCGGTGGACTCCTCACTCCACCGCGGAGTGTGCAGAACCAACTGGAGTGGGTAGGCTCGACGCCGTACTCGAGTGTCGAGATGTAGCGGACAAAAACTCGCCGCCGAGCGTGCCACCGAAGGCCCCCCGTCGGAGGTGATGGAGTGTGAGACCTGAGGCAGCGGAGGTACGCCTGATGAGGTACCGGCCCGTGCACAGCGACTCAGCTGGCGACCGCCACGGGCTCAGACGAGCTTGTCGACCCGTTCCGGCTCAGCTTCACCGTGGTCCTCCGGCGTCTGTCGACGTCAGGACCACCCATACAGCTCGCGGGTTTGAGGTCGCAAGGGCCAAGATGGTGGCGTTTGGACATCCCAACCATCACACAAGACAGCCCGTAGGTGATGGCGGGACGGCTCAGTGTTTGTGGCACTCGGCAGTAGGCACCCGCAGCACGGCCCCGCTGTTTCGGCTCCCGCGGGCTGCGGAACTGGCCCCAGAAGGGGACGGTCCGGGCGAGTGTGGCAGTTCCTGCGCTAGTATGGGCACCCTCCATCATAGCACTAGACTACTGATCCTGGTCATTAGAGCTGCCAGGGATAGCGTCAGGAGCCGGGGTATAGGAGTCAAAACCCCTCGGCTAGTGCCATTTCACTCTGACACGCTAATCTTGAAAACGTCTCCAACGGAGCTCCGTGTTGCTTCCAGCGCCCTCCCCCGCGCTTCCTGCGGCCATGGCCGATGATCCTAGGAAGAGAGGTCATCTGGCTACCGCGAGAGCGACCCAACTCGTCGACATCGTCCGATGATGGTGCCGCAAAGTCAGCCTTCGGAGGCTATCGTGGGGTGGAGCCGGCAGTAGCCGTGACATGTGGTTCCACCACCCCTCGTAGGCTTTGCCTCTGACCGCCACCGTTCCCAGGCTGCCTACTGGGATGGAAAGGAAGGCTCGGCGAGCGTATAGAAGCGTGCTCGACCTCGTCGTGGCAACCTGTACGGCAGCGCTGGTAGGCGCGATGAGCGTCGTGCCACCTGACCCGAGACAGGTCGCAGGCGTCGTACCGAGCGCGTCGAGACCGTGTCCTGATGTGGTCTGCACGGGTGAGTCACGTCGGCGTCAAAGGAGCGACGTGTGACCTGTCAGAGCTTGATCTCTGATCTCAGCGGCGTCGAGTCGTCTCCGGCGCGCAACAAATGTACCTCCCCAGGACGCGCAGAGGCAGCTGCGACCCCGCCGAGTAGACGGCGGCACACCGCGCCACCTGCTGTGTGCCGCCGTCTACTCGGCGAGGTCGCAGCTTCCACTGGAAGGCACCGAGAGGTACATTTTTCGCGCAATGGTCAAAATCAAGGTTTTGTAACGCGGGCTGTGCCACAGTGAAATGGCACTAGCCCTCATATTTGAGATCCATCGTGTCCCACGATATAACATATACATAAAGCCGTACTCTCGCGCCAAGCCACAACGAGCCAGAACTCGACCCACTCTGTCCAAAACACACATAAATAAAAAATGTGGCGCATACCGCGATGCGTCGACCACCGCTGTTTCGAGAAGAACATCACGACAGCTCCTCGCCGCCGCCGTCGGCGACCCATCGGTCCCATGCCACGATGGCCAGAATGTGGACGAAATAGATCTGCAGTGAATAGTGCGCGAGCGCGTACGAGGTGCGCCGCGCAGCTGCCTGCAGCACTCCGCCGAGCCCGGACGCGCGCCCGTCGAGCGGGTGGAGGCTGCGGAAGGTGTACGTGTGCAGCAGGGCGGCCTGCACCACGATGGCGGGGATCGTCGCAAAGTAGACGGCAGAGCAGGCGCCCTCCGAGACGCCGCCGCGGCAGACGGCGCCGACGCTGTTCTGGAGCGTGAGGTGGACGTGCAGAGCAAAAGCGGCAAGCTCGTGCGGGAGCGCTGCGCACGCGGCAGCGTCGCCGCTGTGGAGGCTGTGGCTGCGGAGTCGGCCCGCCACGGCCCAGGTCAGGCCGCGAGAGCCGTAGGCCAGCTGGAGCCCACCATAGCCGAGCGCCTCCTCGGATGCGACGAGGAGGGCGGCGAGGGCAGCGTGCAGCAGCGGCGACCAGCGCGCCGCGTCGGGGCGCAGCAGGGCGCGCCAGAGCGAAGGCGGCCGGTCGGCGGGCGGCGGTGCGACGAGCGGGCGGACGCAAAGCCGCGCGAGGGCGATGGTGATGAGAGTGTACGGGTGAATCTCGCCTGAATGAACATGAGACGATGTGGCATGATGATCATCAGGCCGCTACTTCTCTTCCACCTGGTGGTGCGATGGGCTCCCCCCCGCGGCGAGATGTGAGCGTACTGGCGGCCCTCTGCAGCATCAGGTGCAACCAAAAGAGTGAGTGCACGGGTGGATCTCGCGCCGGGCAGAGGCATCAGCTCGAGCAGTACCGCGTGCACGGCGATCAGCGCGACGGCGGCGCCCCGGCCGTCGGGGCGCGTGTTTGCGCCACCCAGGTAGTAAAACCAGCAAGCTGAGCGCCAAGGAAGGCGGGTTGGCGGCGGCGGCCGAGGGTGGTGGGTGGTGGGTGAGGGAGTGGTGCGGGAAGGGTTGACGGCGCACCTCCACCCACCTGCGCGGGCATCGTGAGGAGCGAGCCGCCGTGGTTTAGCAAGCCCTTGGCGGCGTGGTCCAGCAGCATCGTGCCCACGCCGACGGAGAGAAAGAGGTGATGCGTGGTCCACACCAGTGCCGGTGGGCCCTTTCTTCGTCGCCCCGTCGAACCCGTGCCAAAGAAGGCCACGTCCGCAAGGAGCAGCAGCTGCAGCGCTCGGTAGATGCGCCGCCGCTGCCGAGCGAGCGCCGCAGCGGCAGAGGCGCGGAGTTCCAGCAGGCGATCAAGCACCGACGACGAATCGGGGCCGTGCTCGGTGCGCCCACGAGCGACGCATGCGCTGCCGGTGACCACATCCGAGCCATTGAGGAAGCCAAAGCAGTGCCCGCTGTAGGTCTGGATCTCTCTCCTGCGCGATCCGCCCTCGACAGGCGGAAATTCATAGCAGTGATTCTTGCTGGGAGCAGCGCCTCGCCCGCGGGGCAGCCAGCAGAGGGACTCGTGGCCCTCGCCAGCCACGAACGTGGCAGTCGTCGCCTCTGGGGCGCGGTAGCGCTCGAAGTCGCTGAAAATCACATGCGTGACAGCAGGACCAACGATCGCGGCGCCGAGAGCCGCCGTCGCAGCAGTTCGGATCGCATGCGATGGCTGGCGCTCGTATGACGGCATGGAGAGCGGCGGCGTCGGCGTGCGGATCCGCGCGCCTGAGGGGGACCACCTTCCGCCCCCGGGCGGGCAGGGCAAGTGGTCTACGAGCGAGTCCTGTGTACGTACTTTTAGCTTACTGGGAGAAAAGAGAGAGGGGGTTGTGTTCTCTAGGCCCCTAGGGGCCCTACGCGCGGCGTGAGAGCTCGGAAGCGAGCTTAGCACGGCGATCGAGGATGGCACGGTTCACCCCCTTCACCGAAGCGATGGAGATGCGTTCCGCGTGGTGTGACACAAATGAGAGGCGGGAGTGGGGAGGGTACGCGGTGCGGTCAACGCCCGAGCGTTGAGCCTTGCGCGCAAGGCGGTTGATCTTTGCAACTGCAGGCGGCGAGAAGCCGCCGCCGAATGTCTCGTGGAGAAGCAGGTTGAACTTGTTTCGTTTGCCGAAGATCCCGTCATGGTAGTGGCCACGCTGCGACTTGACGTATGACGACGGCCAATGCGCGCTTCCGGAGAGGATTCAGCTTGCCCGCGACATTGCTGCGAATGATTGCACAAGCAACACGATGGCACTACTCAGCGTCGAGCCTTGTGATAGGGGCGGTGCTTGCCGTGTTAAAGTGCGGCTGATGGTGGAGGCGTCAGGAGTTATACTTCGACCCTGTCGACGGGACGGCACCACGCCCCCACAGCAGCAACCACCCGACTGGACGGCGTACACTGATGGGTCGGAAGACGGAGGCAGGGCAGGATGGGCGTACGCCGTAGTCATGGGCGGGGACGGCATATGCGACGTGAATGCCATGCTCGTGACCGAAGGCTACGGCCCCGTCGTGACTAGCCCCGTACACGCCGCTTTCGTGGGGGCGCGGAAACACACCAATAACACGGCGGAGCTGTCAGCGCTTGCGGAGCTTTTTCGCTCACTACTCCACACGGCACCACGACCAGCAGGCTCACGAGGGGTGGTCCGAACGGACAGCGAGTACGCGATGGCGTGTGCAACGGGGAGAATCTCGCCGGGGGAGAACGCACAACTAGCGAGCTATCTTCGAGCAGCGTGGCGGCATTTAGCGTCGAGGCACGAAGTGACATGGAGACACGTCAAGGGGCACAGTGGTCATAAGTGGAACGACTACGTCGATAAGCAAGCTGACCTCGGCAGGAGCGGCGCGAGGGATTGCGACGCACCGGAGTGGCAAGACGAGTCTATCCCAACAGACGCGGACGACGGGGAGAGCAGCACCGTGGGCGACGACGTGGTTATTAACGGAGGAGGTACAACCATCCCACTCGACGACATCGGTGATGGGGCCTCTAGCTACGCCGATGACCCACCCGACTCCCTCGAAAACAGACCGCCGCCTAGCGCCCCGCCCTCGCCGCCTAAAGCCCCAGCCGTGGAGCATGGGGTGATATGGATTTCATACACGCCGAGCGCGCAGGCGCGACACATCGGAGACAACAAGGGGATCCGACGTGAAAGAGCTATCGACATTGACGTTGACCCAGCCGATTCCACCGATGTCGACGTCATCACCTCCGCGGCTACCGCGCTTTCGCTCGACGACACCGTGGAGAATCGCACCGAGGACCTTGCCGAGGCGATAGGCCGAATCACTTTGGGCCCCGACCCCGCCCCCACCCCTCGGGGTGGGGGCACCCGCCCCTGTCGGGCACCGCTTGCGGCGCCTGGCAGGGGCACCCCCTGGGTGGGGGCCGGCGATTCCCATGCCGGCTCTCCGCCACAACCCCCGCCGGGAGGGAATCCCTGCTCACAGAAAAGGGCTTCGAGCCCTGTCTCGCGCACGCCCCTGGCGGGCGCCGCGGACCAGTTCCGCGAGCGCTCGTCAGCGGGTGGTGTGCGGTTCTTGCCGTAGTTCCTCTTCGGTCGCCTAGCCCCGGCGCCGTCTGTCGGACGCCTGCGTGTCACGAGTGCGAGCCGCTCGCGGTTCGTACACCCGCTTGCGGGTTCGCGGCACGCTCGGCGATTCCTGCGGCGCAGGGTCACAACCTCTGGGCCAGCTGCTGGCGGAACCACCTCAAGGCCGGCGCATGCGCGGGCGATGGACTACGCCAGCAGCTCAAGGGCTCGCTCCCTCCTCACCACCGCGCGCGCGCTGCTGCAGGAGCGCCGCATGACGCACTGCGGCATGCCGCACTGCGACATGCCGCAGCTGCACCGACTCCCCCGGGCACCATCGTGAACTCGGTGGCCTGCGAGGACGCGGTCAGCACCGGGCCGGATCTCTTCTGAGAGCTGGCGCGGATCGCGGATGCGGCTTCAAGGCTCTGCCGGCGGATCTATGGCCTGGCGTATGCCAGGCTGCGGGTCCAAAGTGTCCCGGCGCGGCGCGCGCCACCGCCCCCGGCGCGGGGTGGGAAGTCAGTTCGTGAGTACGGTGTCCCTGTCCCTGTGCCCCACTTTCTTCTCCCGCGTCAGTCCCCCTGAGAACTCCACTACATAGCGCCACCTCGTGAGCTGTCCTGTGAGCTGTGTGCTGTGTGTCCAGCAGTCCGGACCCACGTGGACCCGGTGCTACGGCCGGTGACAGTGCGCCTCGTGTCGGCTCCCGAGCCAATCGTGTGCAGCGTGTGTGTGCGTGTGGAGAGTGGACCCGTCCTCCATGCTACGGCTTTTTAGGAGGTGTGTAACACTGACTGACTGACCCCTATATGCACACTACGATTGGCTAGAGCGTGGCGAGGCCCTCTCGGGCAACAAGGCGTGGCTGCGCCGCCGGCTGCACATCGCTATAGTGAGCGAGTATTTGGAGAGCGCCGCGGGCGCCGCCAGAGAGTAGATAAAGATATTGACGAGGTAGGTCCAAAATTTTCGCGCGTCGGTGCGGCGCGCGACTTTCACCATTTTGCCCCGGGCGGGCCCACTTTTGTCGTTTTGCCCCAGATCTACTGCGCGCAGTGCTTTTAGCGTTTTGACCCAAATCGGCCGAACTTTTAGGATCCCCTCGAGCGAATATACATGTTGTAAGATCAGGTCTGCCACCTCCCCACTGAAAACGAAAATCTAAGTTTCAAATCTCGAATAAATCTCGAAGCACACTTGATGCTCACTTGGCAGGTAACATATGCGCCACGCCCCAACCGCTCCTCTGGTCGCCGCCGGCCTCCGCGGCGGCGGCGATGTCCCAGCGCCACCCATCGGCAAGCCCTCAGATCGATCGATCGGCGCTCAAAGTCGGCTTCAGATCCGAGAACGCTGCTGGCGCCGCCGCCGATCCCAGCGGCGACGCCAGCAGCTTCCTCTGCTCTCCAATGCGCCGAGAAGCGACGCGGGGGTGCTCGGCCCGCCGTGGACGACGAAGGATCCGCCGGGCGCGCGTCGGCCGGTCCGGTGGCACCCTCCGCGCGCGGCACCTGCCGGCGTCCCGACGACAGCCGTCGCGCCGCCGCTGATGGAGGGGCGGTCGGCGCCGCTGCCGCCGCGCCGCCGGTGGGAGGGGCACTGGTGGTGGCCTGGGCGGCCCTCCGCCGCCGCTCGCGGGGCGCCCGGGCAGCGGTGGCAGCCTGCGCTTCTTCTTTCTACTAAGCAAAATTCGAGCCAATTGAGGAAACTCAAGCGGGCAGGCTGGAAGCACTGAGGGACGGCCGATGGTCGCCCAGTGGCAGGCCTGATCTTAGAATCGCTCCCTCTGAGACTATGATTACGACGAATCGAATCTCTGTCAGTCGCGCGTCGACAGATTTAGGACAGATCCCACGTCCGCCGAATCATGCAAACGCCCTCCACAACCTCTCAAACTCGCGAGTATACTCTCCGATGAGGCCCGGCGCACCGCTCGTGATGGCCACATTC
This sequence comes from Emiliania huxleyi CCMP1516, assembly GCF_000372725.1. Classification (NCBI taxonomy): domain Eukaryota; phylum Haptophyta; order Isochrysidales; family Noelaerhabdaceae; genus Emiliania; species Emiliania huxleyi. The sequence continues at coordinate 413,390 of NW_005198900.1, forward strand.
TCGTAGTTCGTAAGCACTGCCGCCCGCGTCCAGTTGAAGCTGCCGTTGACCAAAGTTGTGCCGTCGACCAGCGCAAACTTGTGGTGCATGTGCGCCTCCTTCTGGTGATCCGTACGCAGCGTCACGCCCGGGGTTCGGGCTAGTTCGGACACGTCCGAGCCCTGGCTGGTAGCTTGTATGTCGTCTGTGATGACCCGCACTCGCACCTTGCGCTTCGCAGCCGCGATGATTGCGTCGGCGAGCTCGTTGCACGTTATGGTGAAGACGCAGACGTCCAGCGTCGTCGTCGCGTCGCCAATCACCGCGAGCAGCTGCATCAGCGACGAACGGGAGGCGTCGTGCTCGTACGTGCAGTGTTTTCTCCTGCAGGGCTGTCCCTTGAGCGCCTGCCGACAAGGCATTGCGCGGTCCGGGAAGAAGAGGGCGCGCTGTTGAGGCAGCGGGCCAGCAATCGAGAGGCAGGCGCCCATGGCTGCGCAAAAAGCGGGAGCTCTCCGCCACCGCCTCAGTGAAGCGGGCGAAGCGTACGACGGCGCGCTCCTTGCCAGAGGTGCCTCAGCGCCGTTTGCTGGTTTCTTATTCTTGTACTAGCACTCGCCAGTCCGCACCTGTGTCGAGCCTGTCTGCTGTGAAGAAGTTGTTTTGTTTAAATATTTTTGTTTGTTTTAAATTCTCTTTTTTCGCTTCTTCGCTTCAGCCCGGTGCGGGACCCGTCCCGGCCGTGGGTGGGTGAACCGAGAGATTTTTGAAGACCAACAAGAAATCACGTGCGCGACTGTCACAGTGATTTGGGCTCGGCAGCTTGTTAGCCCTCAGCCGAAGCTGGGGCCGGTCCGCCGGTCCCGTACGGGGCCGGTCCCGCATCGTAGCCGAGAGAGCCCGCGCCGATGAGTTCGACGCGGTCGGGGGCCTTGCTTGCGGAGAGGCCAGCGAGGTGGCGATCGCTGTACTTCATGGTGCCCTCGGTGGGGCGGCTGACAAGCCAGAGGTCGATACTCTGGACGACCCATAGGATGCCACGAATGCCTGGAGAGGAGAGGGAGGCGAGGCCAGACGGGCAGACTCAGCTGCTCTCGGGTGATCTCGCTTTGGTGGCTGAAGGACCCGATGGTCCTGTCACATTCGTGTTCCGAGTCGTGGGGGTAGAAGATTGCGGGGTAGGATCGAGTCAGCACATCCTTGTAGTACAGCGGACCGCCAGGCTCGCCGGCAGCATCCGCAGGGAGGCAGCATATCAGGCACCAGTCTTCTCTTAGGGGACCCCTAGCGCCTAGGCTTAAAAGGGTGGGCCCTGGGGCGCCTGCGGCTTAAACGGCTTAAAACGGGCCCGGGCCCATTTTAAGGCTGCCTGGGCCGCCGATTCCTTAAACGGTCTTAAACGCTTAAACGGTGCGGGAGAGCTCCCGAGGTCGATGGTCCGGGAGGCTCCCGGTAGACGCCGTAGGCCGGGAAGCTGGCTACAGTCAGCTAGCACGCATCTAGGGTTGTCAAACGTTAAGAGCTGAACAGTGTTGCTAGTGTTAACAATAAACAACAGAACAACAGTGGGGCTCCCCAACAACAGTAGCTAACGTTAGGCCGGCTGAACAACAATAAGGAAGGCCTGGCAGTGACCCACGACGATCTCCAGCGTCCAGTGCGGGTAATACCCGAAATACCCGGGAAACCCCAGGTATCTTCGGGGTTTACCCGGTTTTTTTTGGCATTTTCTGCTTGCTGACCACTGAACAACAGTAACAACAGCAACAAACAGTAACAGCTTGGGCTGGGGAGAACACTTGAACAAACGTTGAGGATTTCAGCCAACAATAGTGCAACTGTTAGGCCCAAAGTTAAACGTTTGACAACCCTACACGCGTCCCCTATGCGAGTATGCCAATGGCTCCTGCCAGTGCACCAGACTTACAGATGTGTCTTCAGAGGCGGGTTTGTGCCCAATAACGGCAGTCGTATTGGACAATTGGAGAAAACCGGCGCGGAACCCAGCGACGCATCCATGCCGGCGAGGCCGATTTTCTTAAACGGTCTTAAAAGAGGGACCCCCCGTGCCTGCAATCTCTCAAATGGCAAGTTAAGCCCCCAAACCTCCTCGTTTCTTAAAAAAGGTCTTAAGGTCCCATGCCAGTTTCGGGGGGCAAACCCTGCCCGGCCCCTAGGACCCCGGGTAAGGCCCAGGTGTGGCCTAGGGCATCAGAAGGGACCAAGAGGAGTCCAGTCTGAGCCATAGAGCCCATATCTTTGCCCCCGAAGGTCGCGTTCAAATGCCCGGAACGGCCGTCACAGTGGTGTCCGGCCGGCGCGATCACCGAGCTATGACGCTCAGGGAAGCCTGATGAGGTACTGGTTTCTTTGCCCAGGCCTGGCCTACGACCCATGCTGGATCAGCTGAGCAAGGTTTGGGGAGAATCCCCCGGACAGATCTTCAGATATTTTGACGGATGACCGAAAATGGGCAAAAACGGGGTGATTTTGGTCATCCGTCAAAATATCTCAAGATCCCAATATAGGATTCTCACTTGATGTCATTCGCTCGCCCGCGCCCTCTACGGCGCGCCGACTTCTGGGAATTGCAAGGCGGCTCGCGCCCGCCGTCTGCTGCACGAGCCAAGGCGCACTTCGGGCGCCGTGGAGGGCGCAGAATCGCGTTTGACGCCGCACACCTGACTAGAGAGTTGTAGTCCGGGGTCCGTACTACAACCCCAGACTCGGACACTTGATGTCATTCGCTCGCCCGCGCCCTCTACGGCGCGCGCCGTTCTTGGAGGACTTAGGCGGCCGAACGGCGCAAGTCGAATTAATTTTATTTTCGCGCGCCACCAGCCGTAGAGGGCACGCGCGAGCGACTTTTTACGACAAGAGAGGTGCTATACAACGCTTTTTAATACTTAATGCGCCCCCCCTTGGCCTCGATGCACAGCTTGCGCCGCTTTTCGAAGGACCCGACCGTCTTCTTCAGATAGGTGGTTCCCACCTCGCCTCCCGTCACCTTGGCCCATGCGGCGCGGAGCGCCACCTTGAACGTGGCAAAGTTGTTCCACTTGAACTCGGGGTCGGTCCACAGGACCCACTCCACCCTCGAGAAGACGTTCTCGATGGGCGAGAGGTCGGGCGAGTGGGCGGGCCACCCCTCAACGAGGTTTGGCGCGACGCGCTTGATGGCGGCGCGGTTTTTCGGCCCATCCTGGGCCCTCTCGCTCTGCGAGAGGCTCTGGCTGCTGGCGCCGTCGCACTGGAAGGCCCAGTTGCGCGCCTTGTTGACGCGGGTGAAGATGGTGACGGCCTCCTGTAGCAGGCCCGGCTTGCCGGCATGCTCCTTCTCTCCGTTGAGGATGTTCCGCCACTCTTCCGCTCCTACGCCACGGAGTTCTTTGCCTTCCTCATCGGGCTCAGCGCGGCTCCGCTTGCCGCCCACCTGGGCGGGCACCGCCTTCTTCTTCGTCGTCGTCGGCGACTTGTAGTTGTTCTTGATCCCAGTCGTCCCACTCGCAAAGTAGAGCTCGGCCATGGCGTGTCGCGCTGAGATGTATACGGATGGACGGACGTTGCGACTTGCGACGGACAGCGGCCGCTGGTGGTTCACCCTTGGGGACCCGCTGTGTGCACGCGTGTGCAGGGGCGCCCCTGCACACAGCTGGGACTCCCAGCGGATCTGACCTACAATATACCTAAAACTGTAAAGGATGACCTAAGGATCTGACCTAGGGAGGGGTGTACCTTCTGTGAAACGATTTTCGAGGTGTGAATACACCCCCTAGACGCGACGCCCCCCAAACCAACGGGCCGTGCCTCAGGGACGCCCAAAACCGCCCACAGCAGCCCCACAACCCTTAAACAGTACTCGGCACAACCACTCAAAGTTGGCCTCCCCCGGAGGTGTTTCACATTAGGGGCACCCTCCGGCAGGCCGCCCTGAGCCCCCTAGGCGGGCCGCCGCTGCTCTAGCGCGCAGCGACCCGATGGGCAAGGGGCCCCTACCCACCACAGACACCCTCACGCCCTCTCCCCCGGCCCGCCGCGGCACCGAGGGCGATTCTGCGCGAGGGATCGCTTCTGCGGAGCCGCAGCGGCCGGCGGCGGCGCCGCCAGCGCGGCCCGCGCGGCCGGTGGCGCCGGTAGCGCGAGCAACGGCATCGGCGATGGCGCGGCGGTCGGCGAAGGCGCGTTGGGCAGCGCGAGAAGTGGCTGCCGCCCTCCCGACGGCGGCGGCAGCCACTTCTCGCGACGAGCGTGCCCGGCTTCTTTAGCAGCAGCGCGTCTAGTCCTTTGTGAGCGCGTCTTTCGCGCCCTTGGCGGCGCCGCCGAGCACGGCGATGGCGCCCTGGAGCTCGGGGTCACTCAGCCTTGCCTACGAGGGTAGGGACCAGGAGCGGCGAGCCAGTGGGAGGGCAGGCAGGTATGGCAAAACTGCGAGCTCCCGAGGACGTCTGGCGCCGAGTGCGTCTGGCACCGGGCACGGAAGCTCGCACTCGGCCGCACGCGATAGTGCTGCCGCGAGAACGCCAGCCATGTACGATATGTCTCGTGTACACTCCTCCTGGGTCATGGTCGGTCATATGCAGGACGGCCAGAGTCGCCCACATCGCCTACGCGGTCCCGATTGTGGTCAGACTGATACACCGCGACTCAACGGTTGAGTGCGGCCAGCGCACACAAAAGTCGTCGACTGCGGCCTGGCGCGGTGATCATAGGTGCTGGAGACCAGGCAGTATGGCCTGCAACCTGGCCACGCATGAACTCGGTACCTACATTCGCAGAGGCCCGGCAAGGATGGGATCTAGTAGAGTGATTGCGCGCTGAGACCGTACTGAACCCCGCGTACTCCGTGGGTCGCTGGAATGACCTGTAGGGAAGTTCAGTGCCGCTGCTCGACTCTCCAGTGTCACAGCCGATGCCTGTGACCTGGCCACCGCCGCACGGTGCTTGAAATCGGCGCCTCCTCGGGTGTGCCCTCATAGACAGTCTTCGGCGGCGCGTAGTCGACGCGAGAGCTGCCCTACACAGACGTCTACTGTGAACCACCGACGAATAGAGCACAGGTTTTTGGCCACGAGATCCGCCTTCGAGGTCGAGCCGAGGCTGCCGGCGTCGTCTCTGCTGCTCTGGGCATCACCTGCACAAGAAGCAGACTTTGTTGCAAAAGCGGAGGCGGGTCGACGCGCCGTGTGTTGGGTTCCCATCTCGGCGCGCCGCGAGTCCAGGCCGAACCGACTAGCTGCCGCCGCAGCGAGTGCGGCTGGGCTGCAGGCAAACCTGTAGCAGGCGCTCGGCACGCTGTCTTTTTTTCGCGACTGCCCGAGAACGCGCGCGCCGTGAGGTCTCTCCTCGCGGCTCTCCTGGCACTCGCCCCAGCGGAGTGGGGGACGGCGGCAGAGGCGGTGGCAGCAGGTGCGGAGGCGGCAGAGGTGGCGGCAGAGGTGGCGGCAGAGGCGGCGGCAGAGGAGGCTGCAGAGGAGGAGGCAGCGGAGGAGGCAGAGGCGGAGGCAGAGGCGGCGGCGGCAGGCGCGGAGGCGGCAGAGGTGGATGGAGGCGGCAGAGGCGGCGGTAGCGACGGAGGTGGCAGAGGCGGAGGCAGCAGAGGAGGAGACAGCAGAGGAGGTGGCAGAGGAGGTGGCAGAGGCAGAGAACCTAGAGGAGGTGGCAGAGGAGGCAGGGCCAGCGGCAGAGGTGGCAGGCGCAGAGGCAGGGCGCAGGTGCAGCGCCGGCATTCCTGCCAGCCTGAGCGCGCGCCAATACGCGGTAGTCTGCGCGTGGGCGCGCGACTTTGAGCGAGCGTTTGGCATGAAGTTCTAGATCAAAAAGAAACTGCAACCCTTTTATTTAACTGGAGACGAAGTACAAGGAACAAGCGTCGCGCACACACCCACACGAGAGCGAGATCGACATTCAGTGCCAGTGCGCGCGCCAGTCCCGTGTCGACTAGGAGATGGGT
>NW_005198900.1:419418-446203 GCF_000372725.1 Emiliania huxleyi CCMP1516
GGTGGAGGGCGGCGGCGAGGGCAGCGGCGAGGGTGGGGGCGAGGGTGGGGGCGAGGGCGGTGGCGAGGGCAGCGGCGAGGGTGGGGGCGAGGGCGGTGGCGAGGGCGAGGTGGAGGGTGGCGGCAAGGGTGGCGGGGACGGCGAGGTGGAGGGCGGCGGCAAGGGTAGCGGGGACGGCGAGGTGGAGGGCGGCGGCAAGGGCGGCGGCGAGGGCGAGGTGGTGGAGGGTGAGGGCGACAGCGACGGCGGAGATGGCAGGGACTCGAAGCATGTCGAGTACGATGACGTCCCGTGACTGCCTCCATACGAGTACGTTGCTGCGGCAAAAGCGATGCACTGCCTTGGGCTCGCCTCCTCTGTGTAGCACTCAGTCGCGCTCTGCAACTGCGTTGCTGCACCTGCTCGGAACGTCTGGCTAGTATCGCCAGCGATGCACGAGAGGCCGTCGAGCGTTCGCATGCTGGCGGTATTCGATGGGTTCTGCATCTTATTGGTGCATGCGCCGCATGGGTTGAAGAACGTCTGGCCCACGACGAACGCCAAATACGAAAAGTCGGCTGCATTGGAATGCGGGCCCACAAACGTGCTCGAGTGCGCAGGGTTGAAGTCGATGGCTTGGTTTGCCGACGCCAGCATCGTGCCCCGAGGTAACGCCGTGCCCGAACCATCGAGCCTCGTGAGACCGAAAAAGTCCGCGCCCGGAACATACGAGACGCCGGTGACACTGCTCGCGACGACAAGGCCGCTTGATGCCCGCGGGCTTATCAGCCCGACCTCCACACTTGCCACGTCGCCGCTGGCAAAAATGTACAGGTTGAAAAGCGCGTCCTGGAGCAGCGTGGCGACGCGTGGCGTTCCCATCCACGTGAGGGTGCCGATGGTGGAGTCGTGGCCGATCGAAGTAGCCGAATGCGCAAAATCGATGTACACGTCAGCCATGTTGACGCCTGCAGCGAACGTGATCGTCATCGCCTTGCCCGCGGGGTAGGTGTTGCCCGACCCGCTCAGATCAGTGACGCCCACCGCTTGGGTGCCCTGGTTGATCAGTCCACTGAGCGAGTGCTCCGCGACAGCGCTCACAATCTGACCGCTGGCAACGTTGCCAAAGCCCACTTCGACGGCCTTCCAGCCGAGGGCGTTGCCACCGGCGCCCACGTTGATCACTCGCGAAAACGACGAGTAGGCGTAGACTTCCATCGTCTGTCCGGAGGTGATCCCGATAATCGTGCCGTACAGAGTATTCGTCGCCTGCAGCCTGCGGCGCGAAGCCGGGAAGGTCTCCAAACCAGCCCACACACTCGCGACGAAGCTGGCATCGAGCAAGCGGAAGTTGCCGTCGCCATCGAAATCCCCTCCACGGCACGGGGTCTCAGCTCCCCATGCCGCCAAACCAGCCCACACGCTAGCAACGAAGTTGGCGTCCAAGAGGCGGAAGGAGCCATCACCATCGAAGTCCGGGGCCGGGTTGCAACCGCTGGCGCTTGGCGGGGAGGGTTGCGGCAGTGAGGGCGGCGGAGGTGAGGGCGGTGGCGGGCTCGGCGGAGGTGAGGGCGGAGGCGAGGGCAGCGGCGAGGGCGGCGGCGAGGGTGGGGGCGAGGGTGGGGGCGAGGGCGGTGGCGAGGGCGGCGAGGTGGAGGGTGGCGGGGACGGCGAGGTGGAGGGCGGCGGCAAGGGCGGCGGCGAGGGTGGGGGCGAGGGTGGGGGCGAGGGCGGTGGCGAGGGCGGTGGTGATGGTGGCGGTGATGGTGGCGGCGATGGTGGCGGCGAGGGCAGTGACGACGGCGACGAGTCGCAATCGCTGTTGAAGCGGTAGAGCTGCCCCGAGCCGCCCGCGTTGCTATTCTCCGAGCCTGTCGTGCACGCGTCCGTTGGGCAGTTGCAGTAGCCGTCCGTCTCGAAGAAGAAGTACTCGCCCAAGCAGCCATCCTGCCCGTTGAGAGCCTGCACGGCCGCGGCGCACTCCTCGAGGGTCGTGGATCCTCCCTGAACGCCGTAGGTGCTGGCGTCATCCATGTGGATGTAGTTCGAGCAGCCTTCGCCGGACACCGCGGTGTACCCTCTCGCGCAGGAGCTCGGCGATGCCGGCGGTGCCAGATTCTCTGGCGGCGAGCAGCACGTGTTGCCGCCGTAGCCTTCGCAGCCCGACATCTGACCATTGAGCCACGTCACACCAGGCGTGCCCGGCATCACGCGCGAGAGCGTGTAGCCGTTCATGCAGTAGATGTCCGAATCGAGCGCGCAGCAGTCGTCGTCCTGCGACGTCGGACTGTATTCTGCACACTGCGACGTGTCGCACACAGTCGACGACGGCGGCGACGGCGAAATCGAACCCGACGGCTGCTGGCAAATGGCGTGTGTCTGCCCGTCGCCGCCCTCGCCCACATCGTGCCATTCGGCCGTCCCAACCCTGTTGATGAAGACGCGATCCTCGCCGCAGTGGCACGACCCCTCGCCGCCATCCCAGTTCGTGTACGTCAGCGCGTTGCCGTCGCCGTCCACCCATCCATCCCCGGCCGCATTCTCGCGCGCGTCGAGCCAGCAAGCGTAGTACGACTGGCACGCAACGTACACGGCCTCATTCTCCGACTCGGTGCGCGGCATGGCGAGAATGAGCCCTTGCGCGGCGCACCAGGCCACCGCCTCGGAAAAGGTGAGCGCGTCCGGCGAGACCGCCGACAGGCCAAAAGGCAGCGGCGGCGAGGGCGGCGGCGTGGGGACGCCTGGCACTGCACGGCACGCCTCGAACTGCTCCTCGGTAGTGCTGTAGCCCGGGATCGATCCCGCGCCAGAGCAAGTGGCGCCGACGGGGTAGACGCCCGAGGTGTAGCACCGGCAGAAGCTCTGAAAATCGGCCGTGCCCTCCCTTATCATGGTCTGGCACGTCGGGCTGAGGCTGTCCCACCATGCAGAGGTGGCGACGGCCGCCGGGCACGTGCTAGAGCACGGCGCCTCGTAGCAGCCGGGAGGGGGGTTGACGCACCGCTCGTATAGGTGGGACACCGTGCTCGCGCCGGCCGTCGGAGCGCACGTCGCGGCGCGCGCCGCCGCCTCGTCGCCGCTTCTGTAGCAGGCGCAGATGGTTGAGAGATCGCCCAGCGAGTCGCCAAGCCCGTTCATGTAGTCTCGGCAATATTGCGTCATGGACGCTAAGTGCTGCTGCGCCGCAAGCGAGGCCGGCCCTGCCGAGTCCGACTCGTAGTCGCACATCCACTCGTCGCGCCCGAGAGACGGCGGGGGCGATGGTGGCGGAGCGGGCGCCTGGCCAGGCAGGAACGGCGGGAGCGGCGGCAGCGACGGCGGCTGATCAAAGTCGAAGCAGCAGGTGTACTGGTGCCCGGCATTGGTCGCGATCGGCAAGTAGCCGTCGCGGCACGTCGGCGCCTCACCGGGTGGACTCGCGTAGCAGTCGTCGCCGTCGCGGCTCGAGCACTTGGACGCGTCGCAGAGGCAGTGAGGCGGGTAGCACGTGTAGCGACCTTCGTTCCGAGGGTCGTCGGGGTGAGGGCTGGCGGTGTAGCCGTCGCTGCAGGTCTGCGCCTCCATGTTCGGGTCCGCCCAGCAGTCGTCGCCGCCGCTCGAGCACTTGCTGTCGTCGTGGACGCAGGGAGACGGCGGGGGCGATGGTGGCGGAGCGGGCGCCTGGCCAGGCAGGAACGGCGGGAACGGCGGCGGCGGCGGCGAGGGCGGCGGAGGCGAAGGAGGCGGAAGGGAAGGGAAGGGAAGGGAAGGGAAGGGAAGGGAAGGGAAGGGAAGGGAAGGGAAGCGAAGGGACGGGACGGGAAGGGAAGGGAAGGGAAGGGAAGGGAAGGGACGGGACGGGACGGGAAGGGAAGGGAAGGGAAGGGAAGGGAAGGGACGGGAAGGGAAGGGAAGGGAAGGGAAGGGAAGGGAAGGGAAGGGAAGGGAAGGGAAGGGAAGGGAAGGCGAGGGTGGCGGCGGGGAGGGCGGCGGCGGCGACGGCGACGGCAGGTCGACGACCTCGCAGATTGACTTGTGCGAGCTGGGAGCATGTGATTGGCAGGCCCCCGCCGGCTCCGAGCGCGGGTAAGGGAACGGTTGCCACGTGGGCAACGTGCAGTCGGGTCCAAGGTAGATGTGATCCTGATAGGTCGTGCCGTTGCAGAAGCCACCGCGCACCGAGAAGCCGCTGCCCCCGAGTGAGAGGCAGTCCTCGTGCGGCGCGTCCGGAAAGTGCTGAAAGCGTGGCGTCTCCGAATCCGGGTACGAGGAGGGGCTCGTGCACGAGTCGGACGTCCACCAATCCTGCCACCGCAGCACGGCCGTCGTCGCTGCCGGCGGCGCCTTGCACAAGGTCGTAAATGACAAGTAGCTCGAGCACGTCGTGTCGTCGTTCGGGTCGGTGCAGTACTTCGCGTTGGGCAAGGCCGAGGTGTGGCATGTTGAGCCATCAGCCACAACAGTGCCTGGCACTGGAGTGCCCGTGCAGTCCGGCGTGTAGTAGTGCGTCACCACGCTGGACGGCGGGTCGGTGCTCATGTCACAGTGAACACCTGACAGGGAGCGACCGTTGCCAATGTACCAGCATTCATCATGCGGGATCGAGAATGTGGTCCAGAAGGCCACCTTCTCCGCTGGTGAGGTCGCGTGGGGGTTGCTGTGCGGGCGGATCGCCCCGCTCGAGCAGTCAGAAGAGGAGAAGAACTGAGCGTATCTATTGATGTTGAGCGATGTCTGCAACGGCGGAGGCGCGGGCGGCACAGGAAGCGGCGGCACTGACGGCGGGAGGGTGGTGAGGGTGAAGGTCTCGCTGCCGGAGGATCCGGTTTCGAGCGTGAACGAATAGCCCGCACCCTCCCACTGGTTGCCGTTCCAGCCGTCGCCGTACGAGTCGTACATGTCGAGCGTGCACTCGCCGAGCGGCGCGGACAGGGTGCCGGAGTAGGGGGCCCCTCCACTGCCGATCAACGCGCCGCTGCACGTCAGGTCCCACGACACCTCGGACTGCCAGCTGCCGCCACCCACAGTGACCTGGAAGTCGATTGATGGCGAGGGAGGAGGCGGACTTGGCGGTGGCGGCGACGGAGGGGGTGGTGAGGGCGGCGGAGGAGAAGGCGGCGATGACGGTGGTGGCGGAGAGGGTGGGGGCAGAGAGGGCGGCGACGGCAGAGAGGGCGGCGATGGCGGCGGCGGCAGCTGAGAGGGCGGCAGGGACCAGGCGACGCATACACCTGATGCACAATCGTTGCCCCGTACGCAAGTGACACCACCAATACCGAGCGCGACGGTTCCAGTCGCCGCATTGTCCCACGGCACGGTCACGGATCCCGCCCAGGGCGCAGTGAGCACCCCCGTCGACCAGCCAGTGGTTGGATTTAGTATCGCCTCCGAGCCACCCGACTCGTACAGGTAGATGTAGCGACGGGCACCCGCATACACACGCACTTGCCAGGCGGGCGTCGTGGCCGTTGCGTACTTGGATGTCGCGATGGCGTGCAGCTCGACGGTACTCGTTGCAGCGGACACATCCAGATCGCGGATGACCTGCGATCCAGTGTACCACGGCGGGGTGTAGGTGGAACCAGCCTCTGTGACGATGACCGTATTGGAGTTGGACGGGTAGCCTCCGGTCAAGCGGTAATCGAACCCATCCCACCAGGAGTACGCAGCTGCGGTCTGTGCATCAGTGCAGACCGGCGGCGGCGGTGCAAGCGGCACTGGGGGCGAGAGCGGCGGAGAGGTCGGCGGCATGAAGCTTGCGAGTATGTCGGGGCCGCCGATGTCGCGGTCTAAACTCGATGCGGGCTGCGTGTCCGTCAGCGCCGTGATCTGCGAGCCGCAGAGATAGCACGATGACTCGTCATAACGGTTCCATACCCACGCACGGCAGTTGTCCGTAGCGCGGCATTGCTCGCAGCACTGTTCGCGGGTGACGCCCGAAAGGTCTCGGATGTTGCCACAGCCAGAAGACTGATCCATGTGCGTCAAATAGTCACAGTTGAAGGGCGGCGGCGAGGGCGGCGGCGGCAGCGACGGCGGCGACGGCGGCGACGGGGGCGGTGATGGCGGTGATGGCGGTGAAGGCGGAGGCGTAAACTGCGAGAAGGAGACGTCGTCCAGCGCCGTGTCCGACCTGAAGCCCGACCCCGTCCGGCCGTTGAGGCGCACCTTCGTCGTCGAGGCGGGTAGGATCACTACCGCTTCGAGCCAGCTATTGCCCTGGTTGCCATTCCTGCTCCAGAGCGTCGACCAGCCCGTCTCGTTGTTGTAGGTCTCGACGGAGAGAGTGCCCATGTCCGAGCTGTAGGAGTAGGAGTCGTACATGTGGTAGAAGAAGGAGAGGGTGCCGGCCTGCTGGAGCGAGAAAAGCGGGCTCTCGAGCTGGTGCAGCTTATCGTTGCCGCCATAAGACGCCTCGGTGTAGAGGTAGTAGCCCGAGCCGGTGGTGTGGTCGCCGCTCGGGCCTGTGCTAGACGATGGAGTGCCGCCGCTCCTGCGGGTCCAAGAGAACCCGTCCGGCGCGGTGTCGATCCAGGCGCAAGTGTCGACCTCGAAATCGCAGCTTATCATGTCGGGTAGAAGAGGCGGCGGAGAGGGCGGCAGCGGCGGAGGTAGAGGCGGCGGCGGCGGCGACGACGGCAGCGGCGGAGGTAGAGGCGGCGGCGGCGGTGACGACGGGGGTGCTGGAGGGAGAGGCGGCGGCGGCGGCCGCGGCGGCGGCGGCAGCGGCGGCGGCGGCAACGGCGGCAGTGGAGGCGGTAGCGGCGGCGGTGGCGGCGGTGGGGAGCAGAAGCAAACTGGGGCGTGATTTGAGTGCGCGTTGGAGCTGCAGACCGAATCCTGCCCGTCTGGGGTCAGATAGTAGCAGTTGGAAGGGTGCTGTAGGAAGGGCGAGCCGGCGTAATCACGGGAACCCTTGCACTCGTCGTCCGAGCAGGCGCCCCCGGCCGCCTGCACAGCAGCTTGCATTTGGTCGCAGTCGGTGAGGGTGTTCTGCATCACAGAGTCGCAGCTCAGGCCTAGCTCGAAGCAAGCGGCGTCGCAGGTACCGCCGTAGCTGCCAATGACCCATTCGCCCTCTGGTAGAGGCGGCGGCGGCGGCCGCGGCGGCCGCGGCGGCGGCGGCGGCTGCAGCGGCGGCGGCGGCGGCACTGGAGGCGGTAGCGGCGGCAACGGCGGCGATGGGGAGCAGAAGCAAACTGGGGCGTGATTTGAGTGCGCGTTGGAGCTGCAGACCGAATCCTGCCCGTCTGGGGTCAGATAGTAGCAGTTGGAAGGCTCCTGTAGGAAGGGCGAGCCGGCGTAATCACGGGAACCCTTGCACCCGTCGTCCGAGCAGGCGCCCCCGGCCGCCTGCACGGCAGCTTGCATTTGGTCGCAGTCGGTGAGGGTGTTCTGCATCACAGAGTCGCAGCTCAGGCCTAGCTCGAAGCAAGCGGCGTCGCAGGTACCGCCGTAGCTGCCAATGACCCATTCTCCTCCGCCCCACGCGTTCAACTGCAGGTTCCTGATTGAGTGCTCGTTGTTGACTCCGCCAGTCCGTGCACCCACGACGATGCACCAGTCGTCCATGACCGGTGCGGTCGACACGCTGTTCTCATGGATCAACGTCCCGTCGATCGAGCCGCTCAGACGAGCGCCATCGTATGTAAGGGCTAGGCTGTGCCACGCCCCGGCATACGACTGATCGTTCCACCCGACCTCGTCAATCGTCCCGCCGTGCGCGAGTCGGGACTTTCCCTGGTACTCGCTCAGGCCCCACGCAAGACCGCCCGTGTCGCCTATGAAGGACAGCGCCTCCCACGAATGGCTCCATTCTGCGCACGAGGGCGCGCTGGTGGGGCACGGCCAATACACGATGCCCACCCCGTCAGCTCCGGAATGGCTTGTGAAAAAGTACTCCAACGTCAGGCTGAATCCCGCGTACCACGCAGATGGTAGTTGCACGAAGCCGTTCTTTCCGTTGGACGCGGGCGTCAGCTGCAGGTACTCTTGGGTGTACGTGGCATCGTTGCATACGGCAGCGCCGCTGCAATCTATCGAGTCGTCGAACGGGCAGGACCACGCAAGGGGAGCAGAAGGCGGCAGGGAGGGCGGGGAGGGCGGAGAGGGCGGCGACGGCAGAGAGGGCGGCGATGGCGGCTCGGGAGATGGAAAATCGGGAGACGGCGACGGCTCAGGCTCGGGCGACGGCTCGGGAAATTCGGGAAACGGTGACGACTCGGGCGATGGAGCTGGCGACGGCTCGGGAGATGGAAAGTCGGGAGACGGCGAGGACGGCTCAGGCTCGGGCGACGGCTCGGGGAATTCGGGAAACGGTGACGGCTCGGGCGATGCAGCTGGCGACGGCTCGGGAGATGGCGACGGATCGATGTCAACCTCGCCAGAGCCAATCTCCCCAGAGCCAGTCTCGCCCGAGCCAAGCTCGCCCGAGCCAGACGTAGGCTCGGGCGACGGCTCGGGAAATTCGAGAAACGGTGACGGCTCGGGCGATGCAGCTGGCGACGGCTCGGGAGATGGAAAATCGGGAGACGGCGACGGCTCAGGCTCGGCCGACGGCAGCAGCGGCGGCGAGGGCGGTGGCGCCGAGGGCGGCGGCGGCGAGGGCGGCGGCGGCGAGGGCGAGGGCGGCGGCGGGGACGGCGAGGGCGGCGGCGGCGAGGGCGGCGGCGGAGAGGGAGGCGGTGATGAGGGTGGCGATGGTGAATACCCGAGAAACTGGCAATGAATCCCGTTCGTGCCTAGGGTGCTTGACCAAGACACTCGCCCATACCTTGCCTGCTGTGGAGTGCTGAAGGTATGGCTTCCGCTGACGCCATAGGCTATGCGCGTCCACGACGCTCCATTCGAGCTGACGTACGCCTCGTATGCCTGATTGGAATAATCTGTCTCGACCCCGACAAGCCACTTTGGCTCCTCAAAGTCCCAGCGAACATCCAAGCGGGCCCACATATGGCCGACGAGGCCTATCTGTCCGTAGAGAATGTAGCTCGCCGGGTATGACCATCCGGTGGCGGTCGTGGTGCTCAGCTGCCCAGACAAGCGCTGCGTCGGAGGAGAGGGCGGCGGCGGCGGAGGTTTGGGCGGGTGCGCCGGTGAGGGCGGAGGCGACGAAGGCGGCGGAGACGGGGGCGATTGGGGCGGAGATGGGTCGCCGGGGCAGGAGCAGCCCGCACAATCCCAATTGTAGCTGTCCTGCAACGTCTTGCAGTTGTACGCGTAGCCAAAGTCCGCCCACGCCGAGTCGCAGCACTCCGACCCCAATTGGTTCGGGTCGTAGACAGTCTCGCAAGCTGCGCACACTGGCGGCGGAAAAGGGGGCGGAGACAGAGGTGGCAGAGGCGGAGATGCTGGCAGAGACGGCGAGGCCGGCGGAGCTGGCGGAGGCGACGGAGGAAACAATGGCGGCAGCGGTCGGGGCGGCGAGAGTGGCAGCAGCGGCAGCTGCGGCGGTGACGGGGGCGATTGCGGCGGAGATGGGTCGCCTGGGCAGGAGCAGCCCGCACAATCCCAATTGTAGCTGTCCTGCAACGTCTTGCAGTTGTACGCGTAGCCAAAGTCCGCCCACGCCGAGTCGCAGCACTCCGACCCCAATTCAGTGTAATCCCTTTCACAAGCTGCGCACACTGGTGGCGGTGGCGGATCCGTAGGAGTGGCAGCCGGAGGCGACGGAGGCGGGAACAGCGGCGGCGGAGGCGGCGACGGCGAGACCGACGGCGGCGGCGGCGAGGGCGAGGTCGACGGCGGCGGCGGCGCCACGATAAACACCGCGTTCGCCCAGCCGCCACCACACGTCGCGCAGTAGCCTGTCCGCTGACAGTCGCCATCCGGGAGGCGCGGATAAAGATCCTCAGGGGTGCCGTACGAGTCGCCGCAGAAGCACTCGTCGCCGTACTGCAGCGCAAAGTACGCGTAGCCCTTGCATGCGCTGTCGCACTCGACGTGATCATACTCATTGCCTATGTACACGGACAGGTCCCGGTCGGCGTCGTCCTTGTAGCAGCCAACGAACGTAAACCCGTCGATCTGGAGCGGCGACGGCGGAGGCGACGGCGACACGGACGGCGGCGGCGGCGAAGGCGGCGGCGGTGGGGACAGGGGCGGGGACAGAGGCGGAGACAGTGGCGGGAACGGCGGCGGCGGCGGTGGTGACGGTGGCGGCGGTAGTGACGGCGACGGCGGAGAGGGCGGCGGCGGAGAGGGCGGCGGCGGCAGGAATGGCGGCGATGCGTAGACGCCACACAGCGTCGCGCTGTACAAGAACTCCATCGCGTTCACCATGTCCGCATCGCCGAGCCCGACATTCCATGTGACCACCTCGGCGACTGCGTAGTCGGAGTTTTCTGAGGGAGTGTATGCTCCACCATTGATGAACAAACCGCCTCCGGTAATTCCCCCGCCGACGTTTGTTGTCACGTCCTCAAAGTTAGCGATTTTTTTGCCCGCGTTTGTGCCGCACATCATAAGCCAGTTTGTTGCTGGGTTCGCGACGGAGTTTGTGGTTAGAGTTCGCCAGTTTTCGTAAAATGCGACACCAGTTGAGCCTGCATAGTGACCATGCAGCCAGTTGTTAGGCCCGCCATTCAAGATGCGCCCTTGCGTGGTGCCCGCGTAACGCGTGACGGAGCAGATGGTGAAGACGGTTGGGACAACGTCCCCGAAGGCGATGCTGTCCGCCGTCGTACCTTGAAGGCTGCTGACGAACCCCTCCGCTCCGTTCTCGCCAGTCTCGCCAACGACTTGGAAGCCATTCCCGGTGAGGATCGCGTCCGGGCGATTCCCGGACGCGTCCGCCCACGTCCCGCCGCCCGACCCCGACAGAACGGGTGGATTCCTCATCGTGAAGATGGCGTACGGCGTTCCCGGGAGCGTCGCGGATGACACGCTCTGGCAACTCAGAGGCGAAGGCGGCGGAGGTGATGGAGAAGGGAAGGCCATCTTCAGCTCGAAGAGGCGTACGCCCACGTCAGGGTTGCTCTGCAAGTTCAAGCGCACCTGGAGCTTGTACGGCCCCTGCGGCATGTCCGGCTCATGCGGCAGGGTGAACGAGATGCTGAACTCCTGCTCCACGTTGATGGCGCTAAACTCGCTCATCAAGAGGGTCCTCGCAGTGAAGCCGGGGATCGCGAGGCCCCAGGAGCCACCAATGTCGTAGTCTGCTCCCAAGCTGACTGGCGAACTGCTGCTCACGCCCTTGCGAACGAGCACAACGGTGAGGGTGGCCGGCCCCGGCCGGACGCTCGGGTACGGCCCCCAAACATTGCCATTCAAGTACTGCTGGCCGCCGAGCTGGAAGTAAACCCCACCGGTCACCCACGGATATCGATCGGAGCCAAGGCCTGGGCACCAGACGTTCGGCTCGTCGCATGAAAGTGGCGGCGGCGGCGGCGGTGACGGCGGCTGCGGTGAGGAGGGAGGCTTCGCAGCCCAGCACACCTACATGAGCGGAAGGGGGGGTAGGGGCTGGACACCAGGGCTTGGCGAGCGCGAGAGCTGAGGACGGGCAGTGTGTTGGGGGCGAGAGAATAAAAGGAGCGCCTTCCAGCCTGGCCCGGTGACTCGACCGGTGACCGACCCGTCAGAGACCCATGTCATGGTCCCATCCGATGGCACGATCCCGGCCGGGCCCGAGGTGCCGCAGTAGTTCACGCCGTTGACGACGAGGTAGTCCCAGACGCAGTTCGCGCCGGACGGGCCCTCCACGTCAAAGGCGATCACCTCCAGCCCGACCGGCGGCAGGCCAGTGATGGTGCAGCCCTCATTGATCGGGTAGTCGCCCGGGAAGTTTGGCGAGGTGGCGCACACGCCGCCGTCGGTCATCAAGCACGGGCCGTCTCGCTCGGGAGATGGCGACGGATCCGGAGACGGCTCGGGAGATGGCGACGGATCCAGAGACGGCGGTGGCGGCGGTGACGGTACAGAGGGCGGTCCGTAGCTCAAACGGCGAATGTCCGCGTTGGCGCAGAGATAAGGTTCCCGAGCGGCGCATAAGCTCACCCATTCCGTGGTCCCAGAGCGCACGCCACCCGAAATGACCACGCTGGCCTGCAAAATGCCGTCCACATGAGTAGACATCACACCACCGCGCAGCGAGATTGCAACCGCGTACGCCTGGCCCTGGGTCATGGCCGACTGTTGATTAGCCGAGTTCCATACGGAGCGGCCACGAGTTTGCGTCGCACGGTAGCCCACAAACATCCGCCGCTCGTTGCTGAAGAACAAGATCGCGGGAAACCGTGCGTACCCAGCGTTCTCGTCTCCAATTTGAAGAAAGCTGCTCCAGTCGGAAACAACGCCGCGCGGCATAACCTCAAAGGTGAGGAGGAATTCGGAGAGGGTGGTAACGGAGAAGAGCCTCTGGCCGAGGAGCGGACTGACCCAAGTGTCGCCAGAGGCGTCGACGGGTGGAGGCGGCGGCGAGGTCGGTGGCAGCATTGGCGGCGACGATGGGGGCGACGGCGGCGATGGTGGCGACGGCGGCGTTGACGGTGAGGGCGGTGGCGATGGCGGTGGCATCACTGGAGGCGGGCTGGATGGCGGACTGGGCGGATGGGCGTAGACGCCACACAGCGTCGCGCTGTACAAGAACTCCATCGCGTTCACCATGTCCGCATCGCCGAGCCCGACATTCCATGTGACCACCTCGGCGACTGCGTAGTCGGAGTTTTCTGAGGGAGTGTATGCTCCACCATTGATGAACAAACCGCCTCCGGTAATTCCCCCGCCGACGTTTGTTGTCACGTCCTCAAAGTTAGCGATTTTTTTGCCCGCGTTTGTGCCGCACATCATAAGCCAGTTTGTTGCTGGGTTCGCGACGGAGTTTGTGGTTAGAGTTCGCCAGTTTTCGTAAAATGCGACACCAGTTGAGCCTGCATAGTGACCATGCAGCCAGTTGTTAGGCCCGCCATTCAAGATGCGCCCTTGCGTGGTGCCCGCGTAACGCGTGACGGAGCAGATGGTGAAGACGGTTGGGACAACGTCCCCGAAGGCGATGCTGTCCGCCGTCGTACCTTGAAGGCTGCTGACGAACCCCTCCGCTCCGTTCTCGCCAGTCTCGCCAACGACTTGGAAGCCATTCCCGGTGAGGATCGCGTCCGGGCGATTCCCGGACGCGTCCGCCCACGTCCCGCCGCCCGACCCCGACAGAACGGGTGGATTCCTCATCGTGAAGATGGCGTACGGCGTTCCCGGGAGCGTCGCGGATGACACGCTCTGGCAACTCGGAGGCGGAGGAGGTGGCGGAGGAGGCGACGAGAGGAGCAGGCCCGTCATGATGACGTCGCTCACCTCGGCGTCGGCGGGGCTCCACCACGGGTCCGAGAAGTAAACCTTGACGTCGTGTAAGACCTCTCGGTCGGCGCGCGCTTCGTGGCAGCGCGTGACGCCGTCCACGAGCAGAGTTGTCGAGTCGGGATGGGACACCACCTCAATCAAGTACGTTATGTTCTTTTCGAGCGTTGGCCGTTCGCTGCTCGAACAAACCTCATCGTATCCGTTGCTCGGGTGCCCGTCCGCGACATAGAGCTTCCGGGTGTTCGGAACGAAGTAGATCGCAGGCGAGCGCTGTCCGTAGCCGCAGCAGTCGCCGCCGGTGGTGACATGCGCGATTGAGCCCCAGCCGGCTTGTGTCATGTTGGGTGTGATGGTGAAGCTGAGGCTGTAGGATGTCGACAGCGTCCCTCTCGCCAGCTCGTTGCTTCTGCTCAGCTTGAAGGTGCCGCTGGTCAAGGGCACTGCGGGCGCCCGTGGCGGCATCGGCGCGGGCACCGGCGCGGCCGTCGGCTTGGGCGCCGGCGCGGGAGGCGGCAGCGGTTGGAGCGGCGGTGGCGGTGTGGGTGGCAGAAGGGGCGGCGGCGGCGGTAGTGGTGAAGGCGGTGGTGAGGGCGGTGGCGGTGACGGCGGCGGAGGTGACGGCGGCGGCGGTGATGGCAGCGGTGGTGAGGGCGGCGGCGAGGGCGGCGGCGGCGAGGGCGGCGGCGGCGAGGGAGGGGGCGGCGAGGGAGGCGGAGGGCTGGGTGGCGGCGAGGGCGGAGGGGGCGAGGGCGGCGGTGGCGAGGGCGGCGGCGGGCTTGGCGGAGGCGGCGAGGGCGGCGGCGAGGGCGGCGGCGGGCTCGGGGGCGGTGGCGACGGAGGCGGTGGTGGTGAGGGTGGCGGCAGCGGCGGCGGCGCTGGGGGCAGGCAGCCCGCCGTGATGATGGGCGCCGTGTACATGCCGTCGATCGTCGGGAACTCGCGCTGCTCGCGGAGCGCGGTGAGCTGCGCCTCGGTGAGCGCCGCGTTGAAGACGAAGAAGTCGCGCATCGTGCCCTCAAAGTCCACGCCGCCCTCCCAGTGGTGGCCCCAGTGGTCGTGGCCGATGTACAGGCCCGAGCGCTCGACGGCGAGCGGCAGCGGGACGTAGCCGCTCGCCTTCTCGACGCCGTCCCAGTAGATGGTGGCGGTGCCGTCGGGCTTGTGCACGAGCGCCACGTGCACCCACTCGTTGCGCGGAAAGCTCGCGCCACCGCTGTCCTCGCCGTTGCCCTCGCCCAGCGGCACGTTCACGCCCCGGCCGCCCGCGTACTGGTAGGTGCCATGCTGGTAGACGTCGTACCTCATTGGGAAGCAGCACGAGAGCGCCGGGTCCCAGTACGGGTTCGCGTCGAACGCGAGGAACACGGAGTCCTGTTCGGGCCCGTTGCCAAAGTCAAAGAGGCGCTCCCACGCCCGCGCCAAGCCGGGCGGCTGCGTCCGCTGCACCGAGACCGAGACCGTCAGGCCGGCACCGCCCGCGTTGATGTGCTCGGCGGCGACCGCGTTCACGTCGCTCGCGCTCGTGCCATCGAAGGCGAGCGTGGCACAGCCGGCGCCGGGGGCAGCGGGGGGCGCCGCCTTGATGGGAGGTGCTGGTGGCGGTGGCGAGGAAGGTGGCAGCGGGGGCGGCAAGGGCGGCAGCGGCGGCAGTGGGCAGCCCGCCGTGATGATGGGCGCCGTGTACATGCCGTCGATCGTTGGGAACTCGCGCTGCTCGCGGAGCGCGGTGAGCTGCGCCTCGGTGAGCGCCGCATTGAAGACGAAGAAGTCGCGCATCGTGCCCTCGAAGCGACCGCCGTTGGGTTCAGTCCCCCAGTGCGAATGGCCGATGTACAGGCCCGAGCGCTCGACGGCGAGCGGCAGCGGGACGTAGCCGCTCGCCTTCGCGACGCCGTCCCAGTAGATGGTGGCGGTGCCGTCGGGCTCGTGCACGAGCGCCACGTGCACCCACTCGTTGCGCGGAAAGCTTGTGCTCATGTCCTCGCCGCTGCCCTCGCCCAGCAGCTGCACGGCGCCCACGATCTCGCTCTCGTGGCAGACAAAGTAACTCATTGGGAAGCAGCACGAGAGCGCCGGGTCCCAGAAAGGGTTCCCGTCGAACGCGAGGAACACGGAGTCCTGTTCGGGCCCGTTGCCAAAGTCAAAGAGGCGCTCCCACGCCCGCGCCAGGCCGGGCGGCTGCGTCCGCTGCACCGAGACCGAGACCGTCAGGCCGGCACCGCCCGCGTTGATGTGCTCGGCGGCGACCGCGTTCACGTCGCTCGCGCTCGTGCCATCGAAGGCGAGCGTGGCACAGCCGGCGCCGGGGGCAGCGGGGGGCGCCGCCTTGATGGGAGGTGCTGGTGACGGTGGCGAGGAAGGTGGCAGCGGGGGCGGCGAGAGCGGCGAGGGCGGCAGCGGCGGCGGCGCTGGGGGCAGGCAGCCCGCCGTGATGATGGGCGCCGTGTACATGCCATCGATCGTTGGGAACTCGCGCTGCTCGCGGAGCGCGGTGAGCTGCGCCTCGGTGAGCGCCGCGTTGAAGACGAAGAAGTCGCGCATCGTGCCCTCAAAGTCCACGCCGCCCTCCCAGTGGTCGTGGCCGATGTACAGGCCCGAGCGCTCGACGGCGAGCGGCAGCGGGACGTAGCCGCTCGCCTTCTCGACGCCGTCCCAGTAGATGGTGGCGGTGCCGTCGGGCTTGTGCACGAGCGCCACGTGCACCCACTCGTTGCGCGGGAAGCTCGTGCCACCGCTGTCCTCGCCCAATAAGTTGGCATTTTCGCCCGGCACGCTCACGGCGCCCGCGTACTGGGTGCCGTGCCAGACTTCGTACCTCATCGGGAAGCAGCACGAGAGCGCCGGGTACCACCACGGGTTCGCGTCGAACGCGAGGAGCACGTTGTCCTGTTCCTGCCCGTTGCCAAAGTCTAAGAGCATCTCCCACTCCCGCGCCAGGCCGGGCGGCTGCGTCCGCTGCACCGAGAGCGAGACCGTCAGGCCGGCGCCGCCCGCGTTGATGTGCTCGGCGGCGACCGCGTTCACGTCGCTCGCGTTCGTGCCATCGAAGGCGAGCGTGGCGCAGCCGGCGCCGGGATAGGCGGGCGGCGCTGCTTTGACTGGGACCGGTGGCAGCGAGGGCGGCGAGGGCGGCAGCGGCGGCGGCGCTGGGGGCAGGCAGCCCGCCGTGATGATGGGCGCCGTGTACATGCCGTCGATCGTTGGGAACTCGCGCTGCTCGCGGAGCGCGGTGAGCTGCGCCTCGGTGAGCGCCGCATTGAAGACGAAGAAGTCGCGCATCGTGCCCTCGAAGCGACCGCCGTTGGGTTCAGTCCCCCAGTGCGAACGGCCGATGTACAGGCCCAAGCGCTCGACGGCGAGCGGCAGCAGGACGTAGCCGCTCGCCTTCGCGACGCCGTCCCAGTAGATGGTGGCGGTGCCGTCGGGCTCGTGCACGAGCGCCACGTGCACCCACTCGTTGCGCGGAAAGCTCGCGCCACCGCTGTCCTCGCCGCTGCCCTCGCCCAGCGGCACGTTCACGGCGCCCGCGTACTGGGTGCCGTGCCAGACGACGTACCTCATTGGGAAGCAGCACGAGAGCGCCGGGTCCCAGTACGGGTTCCCATCGAACGCGAGGACAATGTTGTCCTGGTCGGGCCCGTTACCGAAGTCGAAGAGGCGCTCCCACTCCCGCGCAAGGCCGGGCGGCTGCGTCCGCTGCACCGAGACCGAGACCGTCAGGCCGGCGCCGCCCGCGTTGATGTGCTCGGCGGCGACCGCGTTCATGTCGCTCGCGGTCGTGCCATCGAAGGCGAGCGTGGCGCAGCCGTCGCCGGGATAGGCGGGCGGCGCTGCTTTGACTGGGACCGCGGGCGGTGCGGGTGGCGGCGATGGCGGCAGCGGCGGCGGCGGCGGCGGCGAGTCGTCGTGGCCATTCTCGTGGGGCGGAGGCGGCGAGGGCGGTGGTGGAGACGGCGACGGCGGAGAGGGCGGCGGCGGAGAGGGCGGCGGCGGCAGGAATGGCGGCGATGGCGGCGGTGGCGGCGATGGCGGCGGCGGCGGGGACAGGGGCGGGGACAGAGGCGGAGACGGAGGCGGGAACGGCGGCGGCGGTGGTGACGGCGGAGGCGACGAAGGCGGCGGAGACGGAGGCGACGGAGGCGGGAACAGCGGCGGCGGAGGCGGCGACGGCGAGACCGACGGCGGCGGCGGCGAGGGCGAGGTCGACGGCGGCGGCGGCGCCACGATAAACACCGCGTTCGCCCAGCCGCCACCACACGTCGCGCAGTAGCCTGTCCGCTGACAGTCGCCATCCGGGAGGCGCGGATAAAGATCCTCAGGGGTGCCGTACGAGTCGCCGCAGAAGCACTCGTCGCCGTACTGCAGCGCAAAGTACGCGTAGCCCTTGCATGCGCTGTCGCACTCGACGTGATCATACTCATTGCCTATGTACACGGACAGGTCCCGGTCGGCGTCGTCCTTGTAGCAGCCAACGAACGTAAACCCGTCGATCTGGAGCGGCGACGGCGGAGGCGACGGCGACACGGACGGCGGCGGCGGCGAAGGCGGCGGCGGCGGGGACAGGGGCGGGGACAGA
This sequence comes from Emiliania huxleyi CCMP1516, assembly GCF_000372725.1. NCBI lineage: Eukaryota > Haptophyta > Isochrysidales > Noelaerhabdaceae > Emiliania > Emiliania huxleyi. Next base: position 437,246 of record NW_005198900.1, read on the forward strand.
GGCGGAGACAGTGGCGGGAACGGCGGCGGCGGCGGTGGTGACGGTGGCGGCGGTGGTGACGGCGACGGCGGAGAGGGCGGCGGCGGAGAGGGCGGCGGCGGCAGGAATGGCGGCGATGGCGGCGGCGGCGGCGAAGGCGGCGGCGGCGGGGACAGGGGCGGGGACAGAGGCGGAGACAGTGGCGGGAACGGCGGCGGCGGCGGTGACGGTGGCGGCGGTGGTGACGGCGACGGCGGAGAGGGCGGCGGCGGAGAGGGCGGCGGCGGCAGGAATGGCGGCGATGGCGGCGGTGGCGGCGAAGGCGGCGGCGGCGGGGACAGGGGCGGGGACAGAGGCGGAGACGGAGGCGGGAACGGCGGCGGCGGTGGTGACGGCGGAGGCGACGAAGGCGGCGGAGACGGAGGCGACGGAGGCGGGAACGGCGGCGGCGGTGGAGGCGGAGGAGCAATCGCGTAGATGTCGTACAAGCCAGGCAGTGCGTTGGTGTTCGTGCATGTCGACCGGCTGCTGTCCACGGTGTAGCACTTGCAGCGGTCCGTGCCCGTACAGCGCGCCGGGTAGACGCCCAGCTCGAAGTGGGTGCAGCCCGCGATGTCCTTGCAAGCGGCGGCGCAATCGGCCACGGTCGTGTACCCCTTGTACGAGGAAACATCGCAGCTCGACGAGTCGCTGTCGTCGCAGCACTCCCTGCCCTCGCCATTGTCGATCCGCGCCCACGGCGGCGCCGGGAGGAAGGCGGACTCGCCGGGGCCTGCCGGCGGCGGCGGCGGCGAGGGCGGCGGAGGAGGAATCGCGTAGATGTCGTAGGGCGGCGACGGCTCGGGCGACGGCGACGGCGGCGACACCGGCAGGTTCGACGCCGGAGAGATCGATGGCGCGGCTGGTGTGCCATGCGCGCCCTGCAGGAAGAAGATGACCACAATGCCAACTCGGAGAGCACGTTTGCTGGCGAGCAGGTGCACGGAGCCAGCTGCGTGGCTGCGGCCCTGCACCCTCTTCTTCTTGACCTGCCCACGCAGCAGTGGCTCAAGGCACGCCGTGAGGAGCAGCGCCAGCACGGCTGCACAAGGATGCAGAAAGAGCAGGGACGCCGCCTCGATCTCTGAGAGGGCCGTGGCGGTCGTGAAGCTCGCCTCAGATGAGGGGTCGCTGATCTTGGTCGCGCCGGAAGTCTCGACAAAGGAGGCGAGCTCGGCGTAGGCGCCGCTGAGCTTGGAGGTCGTCGGGTCGGACGTGACGGCGTTGAGAGCGGGTCCGCCCTCAGTTATGTCCGTCTGACCGGCCTCGATCTTGGAGTGGATCGTGGCGGTCGTGAAGCCCGACTCGTCCGTCGTGAAGTGGGCGGCCGCCTTCTCCCTCTCCTCGATCGGATTCTCAAGGATGCAGAAGCCGTTGAGCGATGCCGGCGTGAACGGCTTTGCGACGGTTGCGAGAGGCGATGTCGGCCACGGGGAGTCGTACCGCTGCATCGAGAGAAGCGCGGCGGTGGCAGAGTACGAGAAGGCCGCCGTGCTGCTGCGCCGCCAGCGCAGCTGCCGGAGCACGAGGTCGGCCGTGGCAGCAAACACGCTCACGGCGAAGAGGATAGAGAGAGGTATCGCACCACCCTCCGTGAACCACGAGAGAGTGGTGCTCGGCGCAGAGGGTTCCACGGGAGCCGCTGCTGCGCCGGGGAGGCACGCCGCGGCGGCGGCGACGAAGACGGCCCACGCCGCGCCGCGAGCCCCCTTTCCGCTCACCGCGGCCGGCCAGGAGGCGCCGCAGGCGATGGCGAGGAGGATGAGCACGATTGCGGGCACGAGAAGCGGCGAGCAGCTCACGAACGAGGACCCCGAGGCGACGCCGGATGAGATGGTAGAGGACGCCGACGAGGCGACGGAGGCTGCCGAGGCGACGGCAGACGAGAAGGCCGAGGCCACCGCCGTCGGGCTAGGCACGGCGGGCGCGCAGTGGCCAAAGGCGGGCATGCAGACGAGGAGCAGCCACCGGAAGGCGCCCTCGGCCTTCGTGTAGCCCCCCTGCACGCAGTTGGCCGCCGCCTTGAGGGCGGCGCGACCGCCGGCGCCGCATGTGCCAGCGACGGCGCCGCACGTGCCAGCGCCGGCGCCGCACGTGCCAGCGGCGAATGGCGCCTTGCCGGACGTGGTCTGCGGCTCGCGGCGCCGGTCCGGCGACTTGCAAGGCGGCGTCTGCGGCCCGCCGCGCGGCTTCGGTCGCCGGTGCGTGCCGCGGCCGCGGCCCTTTGCCTTGCCAGACTTGCGCCTGCCCTTTGCCTTGCCAAACTTGGGGTTGTTGCGGCAGCGCATGGCCTTGCGCCGGCACTTCCCCGAGCGCCGCGACTGCAAGTCCGCCCACTTCTCCCGTTGCTCGGCAATGAGATCGAGCGCGGCCTTCGCCTTCTTGAGCCGCCCCTCCCAGTGCTCGCGCTCCTTGGCGGCCTCGGCCTCAGCCTGCCCCGCGCCCGCGACCGCGCTCAGGGGCTTGGGCGCCACGGGCGCAATGCCGCCGGAGGTGGGGACTCCCGGCGACGGCGACTTCTCGCCGTCGGCGGGCACAGCCTGGTAGCTGACGCTCTCGCCCAGCCGGCGGACTGCAGCCTCGACGCCGTCCACGTAGCCCGGTCCGGAGCCGCTGCGGGCCGACGCGGGCCCGCTCTTCCCCGCCGCCATCGGCGTGGGCAGGCCCGGGTAGCAGGTGGTGTCCTGCAAGCGCGATAGGGGCACACGGGAAGGGAGATTATTACCGGTGGGAGAGCGAGTGGGTCGGCAGACGCACGGCGCAGAATGCAAGGCGCTCGCCGCCGGGGCGGGCGTCTCCACCGGAAACTCCTCGCTCGACGGCAGCGGCGCGCCGCCGGTCGCCGCCGGCGTGAGAGCCGGGGCACTTTTGGTGACGCCGTTGGGGGCCGTCGGTGGGTCCATCGGAGTGGTGTTCTTGGAGCAGTCGACCAGGCTGGGCTCGCCCTTGCGCTCGATCTTGCGGAGCGGGGAGGGGGTCGTCCACTCGTCGATGCCCTGCGCGTGTGCGAGAGGCCACAGGGTCAATATGAGTACCGCACGTGGGACTCCCGTGTCCCGGCAATACCCATGTCCATGTGTGACGTGCTCGATCGAGAGGGCGAATGCAAATCGTGTGAGGGTACAGCGGTGCAGGAGACGCTGCAGGGGGCTGCAGGGCGCTCACCGCCGAAGCCGTCTCCTCCGGGAACGTCTTGGCCGACGCCGGTGTCTCGTCGTCCTGGTAGCAGGGGCTCTCCAAGGAGAAGGCTTGCGCGAGGACACCCAGCGCCTGCCAAACGCGCTCGACGAAGAGGGCCGCCGCCTTGGAGTTGTCGGACACGCACAGCATCTCCTGCAGATCTTGGATGTCGTTCTCCAAGAACATCCCGGTGATCTTGCCGGCCCACACGCTGTTGAGCGTCGACACGATGTAGTGGATGCGGTTGCCAATGCAAGAGGTGGCGTCCATGCATTGCGACGACTCTGTCGCCACCCGAGCCACCGCCACCCACCCCGCCAGCAAGACCATGTCGATGGCCACGCCCAGCTGCGAGTTGAGCTTATCCGCGAGCTCGGCTGCCGCGCACCAGTCATCGCCCGTGGGCCAGAGCAGGATCATCTCGTCCTCGAGCGATGCGGGCTCGCCGTTGGACGGGATGACGTGCTCGAGCGATGCGGGCTCGCCCTCGGACTGGATGCCACCAGCGGGCTTGCCGCCGGCGTCAACGATGTCCTTGAGCGGACCGGGCTCTTTCTTCTTCCATGACTTCGACTCGTCGTCCTCCACCTCGATGAGGTCGACCATGTAGCGCCTCTCGGTGCGCGTCCTGCACAGCGGACAGAATGGGTGCCGTGAGCGGAGTGAGGCAAGGCGCCTGCATTGGTCAGAGATGTGCGAACAGCTATGCGCGTGTGTGGGGTCTGAATGAGAGGAAAGTGACGGGGGACAAAGCTCGGACGTTGAGCCTGCGGAGGGCGGCGCAACGAGAGAGCGGGCTAAGGTTCATGTCGGGCGAGTGTTGCAGGCGACGAGGGCCAGAGAATAAATAGAGGGCGAGGGCGAGGGCGAGGGCGGCGGGGTGTGTGTGTGTCTGGGGGGGGGGTGGGGGGGGGAGGGGAGGAGGCAGGAAGGGGGCGGGGGCTGCGGCGGCGGCAGTGTCGACGGCACAGGGCGGCGAATGCTTCGGTGGCGGCGGTGAAGGCTGCGGCGGCACGTTGCGCGGCGGAGGCGGCGGCACAACGGCGGCGGTGGGCCGGAAGTGGCAGCAACGAAGCGGCGGCGGGCGAATCGTCGTTCATAGCCTGGCCGTAGTAGTCAGGCACGCACGGCGACGCGTCGTTCATTGCCTGGCCGCAGTAGTCAGGCACGCACGGCGACGCGTCGTTCATTGCCTGGCCGCAGTAGTCAGGCACGCACGGCGACGCGTCGTTCATTGCCTGGCCGACAGTGGTGACAGCGGCGGCGGCACGGAGGGCGGTGGGGCCGACGGCGGCGGCGAGGGCGGTGGCGGCGAGGGCGGGGGCGGAGACGGTGGCGGCGGCGAGGGCGGCGGCGAGGGTGGCGGCGGAGAGGGCGGCGGGGGCGAGGCCTGGGTGGAGGCGGCGAGGGCGGCGGCGAGGGCGGCAGAGACTGTGGTGGCGGAGACGGTGGCGGTGGCGAGGGCGGCGGCGGCGAGGGTGGAGGCGGCGACGGCGGCGGCGGCCAGGGCGGCGGCGAGGGCGGCGGAGGTGGCGGCGGCGAGGGCGGCGGAAAGGGTGGCGGTGACGGTGGTGGGGGCGAGGGCGGCGGCGAGGGTGGCGGTGACGGTGGCGGCGAGGACGGTGGCGGCGAGGGCGGCGGCGGCAGGGCGGCGGCGACGCGAGGGCGGCAACGGCGAGGGTGGCGGCGAGGGCGACGGCGACGCGAGGGCGGCGGCGGCGAGGGCGGCGGCGACGGCGGCGGCGGCTGGTAGAACCAGCTCTTCAACTCGTTGCTGAAGCCGCACGCACGGTACGAGGAGTGCAGGGTGGCGCCCACCACGTACGCGGCCGTGCTGTACTCGGTGTTGCACGCGGCCGGGTCGACGTAGCACCGCTCGTGCTCGACCCGTGGAGGCCGTACGTGCCGGGGTACGCGAGGCTCACGCCGTCCGCCGTGACGACATGCACCTCGCCGCTCACGAGGCTGACGCCGGCCGGGTACGCGGCGAGGCACGGGCAGTCGAGCGGCGGCGAGGGCGGCGGCGGCGAGGGCGGCGGCGACGGCGACGCGAGGGCGGCGGCGGCGAGGGCGGCGGTGACGGCTGCGGCTGGCAGAACCAGCTCTCGAACTTGTTGCTGAAGCCGCACGCACGGTACGAGGAGTGCAGGGTGGCGCCCACCACGTACGCGGCCGTGCTGTACTCGGTGTTGCACGCGGCCGGGTCGACGGCGAGGGCGGCGGATAGGGTGGCGGCGGCGAGGGCGGCGGCGAGGGTGGCGGCGGAGAGGGCGGCGGGCGCGAGGGTGGAGGCGGCGAGGGCGGCAGCGAGGGCGGCGGCGACGGTGGCGGCGGAGACGGCGGCGGCGGCGAGGGCGGCGGCGAGGGCGGCGAAGACGGTGGCGGCGGCGAGGGCGGCGGAGAGGGTGGCGGCGGAGAGAGCGGCGGCGGCGGCGAGGGTGGCGGCGGAGAGGGCGGCGGGCGCGAGGGTGGAGGCGGCGAGGGCGGCAGCGAGGGCGGCGGCGACAGTGGCGGCGAGGGCGGCGGCGGTGGCGAGGGCTCTGCGGCGGCGAGGGCGGCGGCGGAGACGGTGGCGGCGGCGACGGCGGCGGCGGGCTGGGCGGCGGGCTTGGCGGTGGCGACGGCGGCAGTGACGGTGGTGAGGGCGAGGGTGGCGGACTAGGCGGCGGTGACGGCGGCGGCGGCGACGGCGGCGCGGTGACGGCGGCGGCGGCGAGGGCGGGGGCGGCGACGGTGGTGACAGCGACGGCGGCACAGAGGGCGGTCGGGCCGACGGCGGCGGCGAGGGCGGCGGCGACGGTGGCGGCGGCGACGGTGGCGGTGGCGAGGGCGGCGGCGAGGGCGGCGAAGACGGTGGCGGCGGCGAGGGCGGCGGATAGGGTGGCGGCGGCGAGGGCGGCGGGGGCGAGGGTGGCGGCGGAGAGGGCGGCGGGCGCGAGGGTGGAGGCGGCGAGGGCGGCGGCGAGCGCGGCGGCGACGGTGGCGGCGGAGACGGTGGCGGTGGCGAGGGCTGCGGCGGCGAGGGCGGCGGCGGAGACGGTGGCGGCGACGACGTCGGCGGCGGGCTGGGCGGCGGGCTTGGCGGCGGCGACGGCGGCGGTGACGGCGGTGAGGGCGAGGGTGGCGGACTGGGCGGCGGTGACGGCGGCGGCGGCGACGGCGGCGGCGGTGAAGGCGGCGGCGGCGGTGGATGAGCCGGCGGCGGCGGAGAGGGCGGCGGCGGCGACGGCGGCGCGGTGACGGCGGCGGCGGCGGAGAGGGTGGGGGCGGCGAGGGTGGTGACAGCGGCGGCGGCACAGAGGGCGGTCGGGCCGACGGCGGCGGTGAGGGCGGTGGCGGCGAGGGCGGCGGCGGAGACGGCGGCGGCGGCGAGGGCGGCGGCGAGGGCGGCGAAGACGGTGGCGGCGGCGAGGGCGGCGGAGAGGGTGGCGGCGGAGAGAGCGGCGGCGGCGGCGAGGGTGGCGGCGGAGACGGTGGCGGTGGTGAAGAAGGTGGCGGGCTGGGCGGCGGCGACCGCGGCGGCGACGGCGGCGGTGACGGCGGTGAGGGCGAGGGTGGCGGACTGGGCGGCGGTGACGGCGGCGGCGGTGACGGCGGCGGCGGTGAAGGCGGCGGCGGCGGTGGAGGAGCCGGCGGCGGCGGCGAGGGCGGAGAGGGCGGCGGCGGCGACGGCGGCGCGGTGACGACGGCAGCGGCGGCGAGGGAGGGGGCGAGGGTGGTTGCGGCAAGGCCAGCGTGACGGCGCGGCGACAGCGAGGGCAGACTGAGATGGCGGCAGTGGCGGGGGCCGCGGCGATAGTGGCGGCGGCGAGCGACGGCGAGGATGGCGGTGACAGTACGTGGCGGTGAGGCGACGGCGGCGGTGGCGGCGGCGGCGGCGGTGGCGAGGGTGGCGGTGGCGGCGGCAGCGGCGGCGGCGGCGGCGGCGGCGGCGGCGGCGGCGGCGGCGGCGGCGGCGGCGGCGAGAGTGGCGGTGGCGGCGACGGCAGCAGCGAGGGCGAGGGTGGTAGTGGCGGCAGCAGCGGCAGCGGCTAGGGCGGTGACGACGGCAGTGGCGGCAAGGGAGGGGGCGAGGGTGGTTGCGGCAAGGCCAGCGTGACGGCGCGGCGACAGCGAGGGCAGACTGAGATGGCGGCAGTGGCGGGGGCCGCGGCGATAGTGGCGGCGGCGAGCGACGGCGAGGATGGCGGCGACAGTACGTGGCGGTGAGGCGACGGCGGCGGTGGCGGCAGCGGCGGCGGCGGCGGTGGCGAGGGTGGCGGCGGCGGCGACGGCAGCAGCGAGGGCGAGGGTGGTAGTGGCGGCAGCGGCGGCAGCGGCTAGGGCGGTGACGACGGCAGCGGCGGCGAGGGAGGGGGCGAGGGTGGTTGCGGCAAGGCCAGCGTGACGGCGCGGCGACAGCGAGGGCAGACTGAGATGGCGGCAGTGGCGGGGGCCGCGGCGATAGTGGCGGCGGCGAGCGACGGCGAGGATGGCGGCGACAGTACGTGGCGGTGAGGCGACGGCGGCGATGGCGGCAGCGGCGGCGGCGGCGGTGGCGAGAGTGGCGGTGGCGGCGACGGCAGCAGCGAGGGCGAGGGTGGTAGTGGCGGCAGCGGCGGCAGCGGCTAGGGCGGTGACGACGGCAGCGGCGGCGAGGGAGGGGGCGAGGGTGGTTGCGGCAAGGCCAGCGTGACGGCGCGGCGACAGCGAGGGCAGACTGAGATGGCGGCAGTGGCGGGGGCCGCGGCGATAGTGGCGGCGGCGAGCGACGGCGAGGATGGCGGCGACAGTACGTGGCGGTGAGGCGACGGCGGCGGCGGCGGCGGCGGCGGCGGTGGCGAGGGTGGCGGTGGCGGCGACGGCAGCAGCGAGGGCGAGGGTGGTAGTGGCGGCAGCGGCGGCAGCGGCTAGGGCGGTGACGACGGCAGCGGCGGCGAGGGAGGGGGCGAGGGTGGTTGCGGCAAGGCCAGCGTGACGGCGCGGCGACAGCGAGGGCAGACTGAGATGGCGGCAGTGGCGGGGGCCGCGGCGATAGTGGCGGCGGCGAGCGACGGCGAGGATGGCGGCGACAGTACGTGGCGGTGAGGCGACGGCGGCGGCGGCGGCGGCGGCGGTGGCGAGGGTGGCGGTGGCGGCGACGGCAGCAGCGAGGGCGAGGGTGGTAGTGGCGGCAGCGGCGGCAGCGGCTAGGGCGGTGACGACGGCAGCGGCGGCGAGGGAGGGGGCGAGGGTGGTTGCGGCAAGGCCAGCGTGACGGCGCGGCGACAGCGAGGGCAGACTGAGATGGCGGCAGTGGCGGGGGCCGCGGCGATAGTGGCGGCGGCGAGCGACGGCGAGGATGGCGGCGACAGTACGTGGCGGTGAGGCGGCGGCGGCGGCGGCGGCGGCGGCGGCGGCGGCGGTGGCGAGGGTGGCGGCGGCGGCGACGGCAGCAGCGAGGGCGAGGGTGGTAGTGGCGGCAGCGGCGGCAGCGGCTAGGGCGGTGACGACGGCAGCGGCGGCGAGGGAGGGGGCGAGGGTGGTTGCGGCAAGGGTGGGGGCGGCGAGGGCGGCGGCGAGGGCGGGCGCGAAGGCGGCGGATGCGGCGATGTTGGCAGCGGCGAGGGCGGAAGCGACGGCCAGGGGTGGGGGCGGCGAGGACGAGCGCGAGCGCGAGGGCGACGGCAAGGGCGCGGCGGCGGCGAGGGCGGCGGCGGCGGGGGCGAGGCTGGTCGGGGGGGAAGGGAAGGCAGGCTCAGTAGGATTAGTGGGAGGCGAAAGGCAAAGCCGTTGCCGACC
>NW_005198900.1:446303-447469 GCF_000372725.1 Emiliania huxleyi CCMP1516
ACGGCGGAGACCGCCCAAGTACGCTTGCCAAAGGTGCAGCCGCGACGTTGTCGCATTTCTCCGGGGTGTGTATTGGGGCTATTCTGGGCGGGCGACGGGCTTTGTGTCGATTGGCGGTGCTGCGTCTGTTGGGGACTAGCTTGGGATGGCTGGCGGGCCTCAAGTTGACGGACGGACACCTGCGAGGGCCGGGGTGCGTCTCACGAAGCTCAAGCACCTCGTCACCGCCAACAAAGCGCGAGGAGTCCCAAAAGCTGATGTGTTGTGGGGAACGTACGGAGCACGAGACCGAGCTGGGAGCTGTGGCGAATGGTGAAAATGGGGAACGTGTCGAGCACGAGGGGGAACGTGCCGAGCACGAGGCCGAGCTGGGAGCTGGCGAATGGTGTTGAGGGGAACGTGCCGAGCATCGAGGCCGAGCGAGCGAGCTGGGAGCTGGCGAAAGGTGGAGGGAGGGGAACGTGCCGAGCACGAGGCCGAGCTGGGAGCTGGCGAATGGTGTTGAGGGGAACGTGCCGAGCACGAGCGGAACGTGCCGAGCACGACACCCAGCTGGGAGCTGTGGCGCCGTCTAACTGCCATGTCACGGCCGGTCGGCCGCTGCTCTCGCCTCGCTGGCGGCGCGGTCTGGTGCCGCGGCGCCCAGCTCTCCTGTGGGCTCGCGGCGGCTCGCCGCCGCGGTGCCGAACAATGTGATCAGTCCGGATTCGACCCGGCGTGCCGCCGGTGCCGCTTCCTCGCCGAATTTTGGCTCGACCAGTTTGTCGACAAAGTTGCCTCCGAGCTCATGCTGCTCGACTGCGCGGCGGAACCGGCCCATCGCGGCTGAGACGTGATGCGCCGGCACCGGGGCAACGGCGCGGGACCATTTCCAGGCTCTCTCGAGCAACCTCAAATTTGGCCGATTTTGTGGATCTCAACCCTGCTGCTCTCAGACCACAACCTCGCGGCCCGCTGCGCGGCTCTCCGAGCGCGAGAGGAGTCGTCTACGAGGCGGCGGCGAGCGCAGGCGGCGGCGGCGCGGCGGCGCGGCGGCGGATCGCGGCGCAGACAACGGCAGCAATCTGGCTGCTGCTTGCTGCTGCAGCAGCTGCTGCTGCGGCTGCTGCTCCGCTGCCGCTGATTGTGGACACGATCCCCCCGATAACCCTGCCCGCCCGCTCCGC
>NW_005198900.1:447569-511470 GCF_000372725.1 Emiliania huxleyi CCMP1516
TAAAACACCACGCGACGATGTTGTCTTAGTGCGGGGAGGGTTGCATAAAACTGACTACAATTAGACGGCGATCGCAGAAGGAGGTGCACCAAACAAAGCCTGGGCGGACGCTAGAGAGACGGCGGCCCACGCGGCACGGGACCAAGAAGAAAAGAAGCAAGCAGGCCGAAAGACCGCGCACACAACGCCAGGAGGCCGGGGCAAAAGGGGGGTGGGGGGAGTGTCGCCAGTCGTGGAAGGGGCGCGGGCCTCGCGGGCAAGGGGGAACGGGCGTGGGCAGAGCAAACGCACCGCATCGGCCGACATCCCGCAGCGAGGAAGTCGGTGGAGAGGATCGGGCGTCACGAAGGCGGGAGGAATCGACGGGGGGGAGGACGGAGGGACTCGGGGTGCCGAGAGCCAGGGCGGCTGCGGCCCTGCTGCGACCTGCAGGCGAAGTAAGAAGGGGGGGGAGAAATAGGCGCGGTTTCATCGCGAGGGCTTGCTTGGAGAGTTCGGGAAGTGAGAGCGGGTGTGGTTGAAGGCCAGGATCGAGCCGCGCACCGTGCAGCCGAGACCAAAGTTGCCGCGCACAGAGTCGTCGACATCACATTCTCGCCTGCTTCATGTTGCGCGCGAAGCAGGCTGCGCGGCCAGGTCGCCCAAGTCGCTCCTCGCCGTCCTCGCCAAGCATCGCCGGCGGCTGCGCGGAGGTGGGGAGGTGCAGTGTCTGGTGAGGGGGTGAGGGGCTGCGACGGGTCGGGCGGTAGACGGGGGAGAGAGCTGGGGGTGTGCAAAGAGGGAGGGGAGGGGCTGATGGCGGGCAGGAGAGAGGTGGGGGGGGGGGACGAGGGGCGGAAGGGAGGGGGGGGGGGGAGGGGCCGAAGGAGGGCCCATCCCATCGCCTCGTCCGGGGCGAAGCGGCACCTGCAGGGAAGGTTCCGGGAAGGTTCTGGGCAGGCCACGGTGTACACAGAGAGCGTGCGCGAGCTGCGCGCCTGCTCGAAGCCAAGTCCCTGTCGGCTCGCCCCGGGATCTTCACCCCTAAACGCCTCATGAGCAGCGCGGGGTTGCCCGAGCACTCAAGGGATGGATGGGATGTCCGAGCGCGCAGAGGCCTGCGTCATCATGACGATCAAGGGGAGGATGTTGACGATGAAGGAGATGGTGATGATGTTGACGAGGATGTTGACGAGGACGGGGATGGTGATGGTGATGAGGATGGTGACGAGGATGAGGGCGAGGATGCTGGTGAAGACGGTGACGATGGTGATGCTTGACTTGCTGACGACGGCACGAGGACAGTCATCATGATGATGCTTGCGGTGATGGTGATGAAGGGCAGGGGGCGAGGCACCTCTCCGCTCGCGCGCCGGGTAGATCATCCCTCTCGGGCAGATGAGCATCGAATCGACGCGAGCGAGCATTCCGAACAAACTTGCGGATGGCGAACGGGAAAGACGATGACTCGCCATATGCTCATGCGAGGCAGGCTTGGCACGAGGCCGGCGATGTAGCCGACGGCGGAGACCGCCCAAGTACGCTTGCCAAAGGTGCAGCCGCGACGTTGTCGCATTTCTCCGGGGTGTGTATTGGGGCTATTCTGGGCGGGCGACGGGCTTTGTGTCGATTGGCGGTGCTGCGTCTGTTGGGGACTAGCTTGGGATGGCTGGCGGGCCTCAAGTTGACGGACGGACACCTGCGAGGGCCGGGTGCGTCTCACGAAGCTCAAGCACCTCGTCACCGCCAACAAAGCGCGAGGAGTCCCAAAAGCTGATGTGTTGTGGGGAACGTACGGAGCACGAGACCGAGCTGGGAGCTGTGGCGAATGGTGAAAATGGGGAACGTGTCGAGCACGAGGGGGAACGTGCCGAGCACGAGGCCGAGCTGGGAGCTGGCGAATGGTGTTGAGGGGAACGTGCCGAGCACGAGGGGAACGTGCCGAGCACGACACCGAGCTGGGAGCTGTGGCGAATGGTGTTGAACCCTAAATCCCGCCGTCTAACTGCCATGTCACGGCCGGTCGGCCGCTGCTCTCGCCTCGCTGGCGGCGCGGTCTGGTGCCGCGGCGCCCAGCTCTCCTGTGGGCTCGCGGCGGCTCGCCGCCGCGGTGCCGAACAATGTGATCAGTCCGGATTCGACCCGGCGTGCCGCCGGTGCTTCCTCGCCGAATTTTGGCTCGACCAGTTTGTCGACAAAGTTGCCTCCGAGCTCATGCTGCTCGACTGCGCGGCGGAACCGGCCCATCGCGGCTGAGACGTGATGCGCCGGCACCGGGGCAACGGCGCGGGACCATTTCCAGGCTCTCTCGAGCAACCTCAAATTTGGCCGATTTTGTGGATCTCAACCCTGCTGCTCTCAGACCACAACCTCGCGGCCCGCTGCGCGGCTCTCCGAGCGCGAGAGGAGTCGTCTACGAGGCGGCGGCGAGCGCAGGCGGCGGCGGCGCGGCGGCGCGGCGGCGGATCGCGGCGCAGACAACGGCAGCAATCTGGCTGCTGCTTGCTGCTGCAGCAGCTGCTGCTGCGGCTGCTGCTCCGCTGCCGCTGATTGTGGACACGATCCCCCCGATAACCCTGCCCGCCCGCTCCGCCCCGCCCGCCCGCCTCTCCCCGCTTGCCCGCCCGCCCGCCCGCCCGCCCCGCCCGACCACCCATTCCCACTCCGCCCCGCCCGACCACCTCACATACCTTCATACCGACCAACTCACATACCTTCATATAGGCGCTCGAGACCTCCTCTCGCTGCCTACTCGCTGCCTCGAGGGAGGAGGGGAAGACGTAGGGCTGCATGCGCGCCTTTCCTGAGGCCCCTCCCCGAAAGGCAAGTGTTAGCCACAAGAAACCGAGACCCCTCCCCACCGCCCTGATCCCCCCACCCCCTTGCTCCCCTCCCCCCCTCGGGAGGGCCGAACTGAGGCGCCCGTGGGGACCCCGCACTTCCCTTCCCCCCTCGGAGGGCCGGACTGAGGCGTCGAGGGCCCCGCTCTTTCCCTCGCATAGCGGCCACTCTTCGGATCGCTGGTCGAGCGACCCGGGGGATGCCCCGCGCGCCTGACCCAGGCGCGAAAAACGAATCTGCGAGGCGAGGCCGCCCACGCGGCCCGATGGGGAGGAACGGGGCGAGCCCCCTCCAACCCACCCGCGCTAGGTCTCGGGGGACGAAGGGGTCACACCCGACGACCTCGGGAACTAGCCGGGGCAGTCGGAGAAGTGGCAACTCCGTGCACTGACGGTCGGCCGCCAGAAAACACGCCTCCGTGGCTCGGGTTACACCAATCCTCGCTACCCAACGCGGCCAAAGGATATCCACCTCGAGAACCTCGAGAGGTGTTGAGGGGAACGTGCCGAGCACGAGGGGATCAACTGCTGCTGCTTGGCGTTGCGCCTTCGGGGAAGGATGTGTGGTCCTCCTCTGTCAGCTGGCTGTTGGTGGTGAAGATGCGTGGCATGTACTGCGGGAAATCTTTTTAAAAGGACACATGGGGCTATCCGCTAGACCGGACGCGGGACCATCCACATCATCACTGGCTTGCGGCAATCAATACGGGCACTCTTGCATCAGCTCAGAGGGCTCAGAGCATGGCCCGCAAGCGCACAGGTGCCCGCACGGGACCGCAGCATGCGACTTGACTAATATCTAGACGCTAGCTAGACCGGACGCGGGACCATCCACATCATCACTGGCTTGCGGCAATACGGGCACTCTTGCATCAGCTCAGAGCATGGCCCGCAAGCGCACAGGTGCCCGCACGGGACCGCAGCATGCGACTTGACTCTCGCAAAACACACGATACACGTAATCTCGCCCCCCATCGTGGACTCGGGGGCAGCCGGCCGCCAAACCGAAAAACCAAAACAAAACACGCGGCAGCCGCTGCAGCCGCTGCAGGCCCCGTGTATGCGTGAGGTACAATATCTAGACGCTAGCTAGACCGGACGCGGGACCATCCACATCATCACTGGCTTGCGGCAATACGCGGGCACTCTTGCATCAGCTCAGAGCATGGCCCGCAAGCGCACAGGTGCCCGCACGGGACCGCAGCATGCGACTTGACTCTCGCAAAACACACGATACACGTAATCTCGCCCCCCATCGTGGACTCGGGGGCAGCCGGCCGCCCCGTGTCGAGGCCTGCGTCCGCTAGTGAGACGGCAGCAAGCGGCTCAGTGACTGGCAGATGCTGCTCCGCCGCCTCTGCTGCCTCTGGCCCGATCAAGCGCTCGATCGCGCCGACCCGCTCCTCGAGGCTGCCCTCGGTCGCCGCGCCGAGGCTCGCCTCCAGCCGCTCGACAAGCCGCATCAGGCACCCGCCGCCGGTCGACTCGCTGCTCACCGCCTCCTCGCACCGCGACACCCGGCGCGCCAGCGCCTCCTCCTCCGCATCGATCTCTGACCGGCGCAACGCCTCTGCTAGCTCCGCAGCCTCGCGCAGCGCCGCCTGCTCCGCCGCACCCGCTAGCTCTGCCGCCTCGCGCTCCGCCCGCCTTGCCGCCTCCTGCTCAGCAGCCAGCTGCGCCGCCCTCTCCTCCTGTGCGCGAACCTCTGCCGCAGCCCGCGCCCTCCGCTCCTCCTCGAGCTTGAAGGCAGACGGCGCCTTCTTCGCCTCCTTGTTCTTCCCCTTGGCCTCCTTCTTGGCCGCAGTTGCCTCCGCCGCCTTTGCGCGCCGCCTCGCCTTCTCCTCCTCCGCCCTCCTGTTGGCGGCCTCCTTCTCGCGCCGCGCCGCCTCTGCCTGAGCGGCTTTCCGAGCCGCCGCCGCCACCCGCTGCTCCGCAAGCTGCGCCGCCTCTGCTGCTCGCCTCTCCGCCTCCCTCGCCCGCAGCGTCTCCTCTGCCGCCGCTCGCTCAGCGGCCAGCTTCGCCTCCGTTTCTGCCGCAATGGCTCGCTTCTGCTCCTCCAGCGCCGCCGCATCCGCCGCCCGGCGCGCCTCGCGCGCCTCTCGCTCTGCCTCGCGCCGGCGCGCAGCCTGCTCGCGCTCTCGCGCCGCCGCCGCCTCCTCCCGCTCGCGCTGCTCGCGCCGCCCCTTGGCCTCGAGCGCCTTCTCTGCCGCCTTCTCTGCCGCCTCCGCCTCCCTCATTGCCGCTGCGTGCTCCGTGAGAGCGCGCACACACCCGGCGTGGTCCATTGCAGGAGCACCGGCGTCGTCAGTAGCCAGCTTGGCCCCCTCCTTGGCGTATTGCAGCGCGGACATGCCGTTCGTAGAGCGTGCCTTTGTGTCTGCGCCCGCCTGCAGTAGGCAGCGCACGACGGGGAGGTGGCCTTTGCCGGCGGCGTACATCAGTGCGTTCTCACCATCGTTGTCCTGCGCATTGATCTCCGCGCCGTGCCGTAACAGCAAGTCGACCACCCGCTCGTGGCCGTTGACGGCGGCGTCAATCAGCGCGGTTTCGCCGTCGTTGTCCTGCGCGTTGATCTCCGCGCCGTGATGCAGCAGCAGCTCGGCCACCCGCTCGTTGCCGCCGAGGGCGGCGGCCGGCAGCGCGGTGCGGCCTTTACTGTTCCGAAGGTCGATCGAAGCGCCACGCTGCAGCAGCGTCGCGGCCAGCCGCTCGTGGCCGTGGAGGGCGGCGGCCATCAGCAGCGTATTGCCGCTCAGACCCTCAACAGTGAAAGTCGCGTCCACCCGCCCGCCGCCGACGAGCCACGCCAGCACCGCCTTGTCGCCTTGGATAGCCGCCGCCGCGATCTCGTCGGGGACGGCGTCCTCGCCCGTTCCGCTCTCCACGCCGCCAGAAGAGGACGCGGCAGTTGGTGCCGCCGCTGCCCCCTTGCCCGAGGCGGCACCGCCGTCCGCCCCTGCGCCGCCCGCCTCGCCGATCTCATCGGGAACAGGCCCGCTGCTGCCGCCCGAAGCGCTGCCTGCCCCCGCGCCGCCCGCCTCGACCGCCGCCGCGTCGCGCCTCTCCGCCGCCACCTCGCCGAGAAACGATCTGCAGCGCCGTCTTGTCCGCCGTGTCTTTCAAGACGCCGACAATCCAACTCTCTTTCAGCTGGCCAACCTCACCTGGTTGGTGCTGAATTCCTCGGCCAGCGGAGTCAGGGAGCGTCTTTTGAGCGCGTGGGAGAAGGTGCTCGGGAGACGGCCGCCCCCGTCAGCGACCATCCAGTACAACGCTCGGCGGCAAGATTCCGGTCGATGCAGCAGGTTCAGCGGGAGAATGCGCAACGTATTGTCGTTATAGGAGATGGGAGCCAAGAAGGCCGATCTCGATCGGCATTTCATCGACGAGGTATCGATACGAGCCTCTTTGGCAGAGGAGCGAGAATGTATCTCGAAGAAGACCACCGGTCGGACGAAATCCGCGTGAGGTGCTACGACGGCCACTGGAAACAGAAGGGATCATTTCTCGATCGAGTTCACTGGGAGGGGATGCGTCAAGTTCAGCGACGGAGAGTTCCGTGACGGGGAGTTCGTCGATGGACATTTGGTGCAGGGAGTTCGGGTGTTTCTCTTGAATGGACGAGAGGAGATCCGCAAGGTCAACCCTCGCAACGGCAATGGAGGACGAGCACGGCAATGGAGGACATACATGGAGCAGGGACAGCCAATGATGGCCAGGTTGACAGAGACGAGTGACCCCATCACTCATGAGTCTGAGGCAATGCAGAACTGGTTTGAAGAGCAACGACGAGTCCCAGGCAGCTATTTCTGCATCATCATGGGGGGAATTCATCAACGACCAGGCACCTTGGTCCTCACGGACGACCTCTTGCGTGAGTGGCGCGCCAGTTCGGGGTACCAAAACTTCTGCAAGGAGAACAAATGGCCGTTGTGGTGTGTGTCAGAAGACGTGTACAGGAAACTCGATGCGGATCTGATCCGAAAGAACAACACTACGTGTGAGGGATTCCCGCAGCTGCCCTTCCAGTTCGCGTACGACTCGCTTCTGGACCGCATGTGCCGTAGCCATGAGCGGGACTCAGAGCTCAGAGCCATGCTCAGAGGCTGCAGCCACTATTCCATAGCGGGTCAGCAAGCCCTAAAACGGCGGGAGGGGTAGGGCTATATCGATAGAGCTAGAGGGCTCAACCACCCCTCCACCCCTCCACCCTCCACCCCTCCACCCTCCCGGAGCGAGAGGGGTCCGTCCTCGAGCCCTCCCACTTCCACCCCTCCGACCGGAGGGCTCGCCAGCCCACAGGTAGGGTGCCCACAGCTCGGCCACGAGCAATGTTGTTGTGTCCCCAGGCAGCACTGCTACCGCTGGCGTAATCTCTGTGCAGCACAAGGGCAGCTTCTCCCGCACTCTCGTCAGCACAGACGCGCAAACCACGCTAAAGGGCTCGGACATCCATGCAGCCGCGAGTAGTGCGACTGCTGAGATGCTGCTCCGGCAGGAGTTGGAAGAGAAGTTGCGGTCACAGACCAAGGAGCTCGCTTCTGAGCAGCGCTCTGCGAACGCTATGAAGAAGGCGCTCGCGTCGGCGCGGGATGAGCTTGCTGCGGCACAAGAGCTGAGGCGCTCCGACTGCGACAACCTGAGGAGAGCGCAGCAGGCTGCTAAACGCGACATCAAAGCGGCCGAGCGGATGGCCGACCAGGCAAATCATGCAGCTCGAGCTGAGTGTGAGTGGCGTATCGGCGAGATGCGGGCCAAGATGCAGACCGAGCTGCGCGAGCAGCTCGACGCGCTGCAGATTTCGATGGAGGCAGAGGCGAGGCGCGCTGATGCCGCAGAGGCGGAGAGGTCAAGGCTGTACGACAAGATGGAGGGGATTATGCGCACGCGTGAGGGGTTGATAGTCGCACTCGCAGAGGCGCAGCTCGGCAAGCACGAATATAGTGATTGTTAAGAGATATACGTAGCGTTACAGTCGTACGGTCGTCGACCCTCCCACCGTGTGGGCCGCCCGGACCCCGGAGAGCGCTGCGCGTGCAGACAGCGCTGCGCGAGCATTGGAGAGGCCAGCCCCCGGCTTCTCAGCAAGTCGCGAGTGCTGTGTCTCTGCCTGCCTGGTAGCTGGGTGTGGTGGGGGACTCTCTGGTGGCTTTTGGTTACAAATTTACGGATTTACGGATTTACGGATCCACCCCCCTCCCTCCCCGTCCCGTGACCCGGCCGTGAGACGCGCATCCGGGAATCAAGTTGGTGCCGGGAGCTACTCAAAGCGAAAGACGAGAAAGAGTGGAAGAAAAATATGCTCGACCGTTCTATGGGCGCAATCTTCGACCCTCCACAGATTAGGGAGTTGAAGGCTCAGATCCAGTCTGATCTATGTCGAGTGATCAATGCAATGTCGCCGTACGAGGTGCTAATGAATGCACCGTTCCACGAGACGCCCGCCACAAGCGATTTGTTAGATTGCGATCTCAAGTACGACGCAGATACTCTTGAGCACTTCAGCTCACCTTTCGGTTACGAAGGCCCGGAGTGTTCCTTTTCCTCTCTTTTCTGATTTGACTCCTGATCTCTTGATTGATTGACCTATTCTAGACGTGCCACGCCCCGAGATCGGTGTACGGTGTGTGTGTCGGCCTACCCGTCACAAATCCTTTTCCGTCGCTATCACTAGACACGCCACGCCCCGAGGGCGGGCCCGGCGCCCGTGGGGCGCCGGCCATTCTCCTCGAGTACCGATTAGAATTCTTACCGATTAGAAAGAAGACTCTGCCTCTGCCACGGAGCCCTGCCGCCACCGAGGCCACCCTGCCGCCGCGAGCTTTCCTCTACCGCCGCTCCTTCCTCTGCCCACGCGCCTTCTCCCCACGCACGATGCTGCTGCTCGGCTTGCTGCAGGTTGCCGCGCTGCTGCGCCAGCCGCCTCTCCTATTACCGCCGACGCCAAAGCCACCCCACCAGTATGTCGTCGCGTGCGCCGACGCTGCCGGCCCCACGGCCGCCGCCGCCCCGCCGATGCGAGTCATCGACGCCGCGGCCATCATCGGCGGCACTTCCGTTGGCGGATCCTTCTTGGCGCTGCCCATGGTGACGGCGCCTCTCGGTCTTGGGCCGTCGTTGGTCGGCATGTTCGCTGCGTGGGCCGTCCTCGCCGCATCGGCGATCGCATACCTCGAGGCGGCCGCCATCGTGATGGAGAGGGAGGGCGAGGCCGAGGGCGCCTCGGTCGTCGCGGTCAGCAGGCACGCCTTTGGTGGCGCCGCCGCCACCGTCGTGTCAAGCCTCTTCCTCGTCCAGTGCGTGGTCGTCATCGCCGCCCAGCTCGCAAAGGCGGGCGAGCTGCTCTCCCTGCTCGCTCCGGTCGCCGCCGCCGCCGCTCCAGCCGCCTACCCCGCCGCCTGCGTCGCGACCGCCGCCCTCTCTGCCGCCGCTGTCTTTGGCGCTCGCCGCGCCCTCGTCGAGCGTCTCAACACGGGGCTAGCGGCGACGCTCATTGTCGGCCTGCTCTGGCTCTCTGGCCGCGCCCTTGGTGGCGCGCTGCCGAGCGGCGCGGCGGCCGCGTCGCGCCTGGGCGGGGCCGACTGGTCCGCGCTGCTGCCGGGAACGGCGGCGGCGGGCTGGCCGATCCCGCTCTTTCTCAAGCTGCTCTCGTTTGGGCAGGCCGTCCCCGTCGTCGCCGCCGGCCTTGGCCCGCGTCGGCTGGGCGCCGCTCGTGCCGCAGTGCTGGCCGGCTCGGCGGTGCCGCTCCTCCTGTCTGCGATGTGGGCCACCGTGTCGGCGCTGCTCGCCAGCGCCGGCGCGGGCGCAAGCGCGGACCCGACGGTGCAGCTCTTGGGCGCAGGCTGGGCGAGCGCGCTGCCGGCGGTGGCGGTGGCGAGCGGCGCCATCGGCACGCGCCGAGATGCCGCCGAGATGCAGCCGAGATGCAGCCGAGATGCAGCCGAGATGCAGCCAGATACCGCCGAGATGCAGACGAGATGCAGCCGAGAGATGGAACCCGAGCTTTCTAGCCGGAAGGGCGGGGGGCAGCGGCCCTTGCTGGGCCCCTTGTCGGAGAGACAGCGGCGAGCAGGTGCAAACCTGCTCCCGCGTATTGCAATAGGCACTTCGCTCATCGCAAACTACCTCACCGTCCGCCAGTTCTGCGCGGATGCCTTGCGCGCGCTACAGGGACGCGGGGCGGGCGCGCCGCCCGTTGGGGTGCCCGTCGCCGTGCTCGCGGCGCTGAGTTTGCCCGCCGCCATCGCGTGCGGCGGCGCGCGGCTGTACTTGCCGCTGCTGCGCTGGTCTGGCGCCTTCCCCACCACCATCCTCTACGGCTTGCTGCCGCCCCTCGCCGCCCTCGCGCTCGGCCGCCAGCGCGGAGGCTCCTCCGCGCGTGCGAGCCGCTTGGCGCTGCGCGCGCACGCAGCCCTCACCGCGGCACTCCTCGGAGTCAACCTCGCGCTCGCGAGCAACGTTCGCGGCTGTTGGCGCCTCGGCGGTCTGTTGAGATGAGCGAAGAATACCGTAGAAGGCTGTTGCGGTGTTGGCTGTTTTAGCAAATCAACTCTCCCTCGCACAGGCCCCAGGCGGCGCGGCCTTCCTAGATCCTACCTTCCTACCCAGGAAAAATAGGCAATTTTTCGGTGCTGGTAGCCCCCCAAAAACAGGCGCGCGCAGCGCGCCCAGGGGGCGCCGCAGCGCGGTCCCACCGTGTATAGGAGCAGGGGAGAGAAAGGCCCAGTGAAAGCCTTTGAAAGGGAACGAGGGAAAGAGGGGTGCATTGTGTGAGAATTATATTGCGCACAAGAACAGAACATGTATACACGTCTAGCATGCGGGCGCAAGCAACACGGTGCCCCCCTGCCCCCCCCTCCCAGGCGCAGGGACAAACGACGCGCTCGCGCGCCGACTCCCTTTCTGACAGCGGCGGCAATCACTTCCCTCCCTCCACATGGAGGCCGCTACAGCGACGCGCACGAGGGCGGCGGCCAGAGCTGCGGCGGCGGCAACGCGCCTCTCGATGCTGTCTAGTTGATCGGCTTGAGGCAACTCGGGTAGCCCTCGACCGACGGGCCCTTTGCGTAAAAGGCGGCGCCGCTGGCCTTGCGTGAGCGGCACTTTTTGCGCAGCTCGGCGTCCTGGATCTCATTGCCGGAGATGGTGAGCGACGTCAAGGTCTTGTTGACATCGAGCATGGCCGCGATGGCCTTCGCGGTCAAAGGGGAGACAGGCTCACCCGGGTTGGCGGGGGCGGGGGCGGGGGGCAGGGGCGGGGGTGGGGGCGCGGGGCGGGGGCGTACGCGGGGCAGGGGCGCGGGGCGGGGAGGGCTGGGGGGAGGGGGGGGGGGGTGTGGGGCGGAGGGTAGAGCCTTGGCGCCCTCGTCGCCGATGTAGTTGAGGGAGAGGTCGAGGGACTGCCGCGCCAGCCGCAGCGTCAGTCGGGGAAGGGAGGGTGCGGGGGGGGCCAAAGGCGGCACAGCAGGGGGGTACGCGTATGTCTGGGCCCACTCCACCCCCTGCTGGTGCGCTTTGCGCGCGCGGGCGCACCTTGAGCGTCTCGTTCGCCTTGAGGCCCTCGGCGAGCGCCTTTGCGCCCTCGTCACCGAGGTTGTTCTCGTTGATGTTGAGCTCGACGAGGGTGGAGTTCGTCTTGAGGTACTCGCCTGGGACGGGGAGGAGGAGGCCGGAGCTCACCCGATCGTGTCCCCCCGCGCGCGCACACGGCCCGTCTCTGGCCGCAGACGCACCGAGGGCCTCGACACCCTGGTTGCGGCAGCAGTTGTTCCGCAAGTTGAGCTTGGCAACCTTGGGCATCGTCTTGAGCGCCTGCCGATGCGACGGCGGGGGCCGTGCCATCAGCCGGCAGCCGTCCCGGGTCGGAAGTGTTCGGCAGCCTCCCCTTCCCCGCCAGCGGGTGCCGCAACGCCACTCCGGTTGAGCGACTCCCCGTGGAGCGCTGTGTCGCGCGCAGTCGCGAGCGGCCGTCACCTGGACGAGGGCATAGAGGCCGTCGGCGTCGAAGCCGTTGCCGCGCAGGTCGATCGCGGTGATGTGCGGGTTGCCCGCCATCATCTCCGAGAGGATCTCAATCCTGCGGGCGGAGGCGTCCGCAGTGAGCCATGCGCTCGCATCCGACGAGAGGCGGCGCTTGCCGCCCGCCCCTACATCTGGGCACACGCGCGGCGAGGCGGTGCGCGCCTGGAGCCCTGCAGCTGCCGGCAGCTTGCGTCCACCTCGGTCACTGACGGGTCCTTGTTCTTGATCTTCTCCAGGTACTCGGGGTCGGGCATGAGCTGATAAGACGTCACCCACCACTCGCGGTCGAGCGTCTCCTTGTAGTTGGGGTTCATGTACTCATACGTGACGGCCGCCATGGTTGGTTGGGCACGCCTGCGCGGGAGTGGGCGCGGCGCGTCGGGCGAAGAGAGGCAACCGGGGGGCACAGGCGGACTCACCCTTTCGCGCAGATAGGACCACAAGCAGGATTCAGCCGGTTGTATTTTTTTGTGGGCGCTTAGCCTTGGATGTTGTGTGTGTGTGTGTGTGTGTGTGTGTGTGTGTGTGTGTGTGTGTGTGTGTGTGTGTGTGTGTGTGTGTGTGTGTGTGTGTGTAACGACACTTACACTGCTAGAGATGCCTTTCGGGGCCCAGAGACAAAACTTCTGTGATGCCATGCGTGACCTAGTAGTGTCCCCAGCTATGGGCGTGTCCACGTTGGAGCCAGGTGTGGTGTGGGCGCGAGAATAGCTCCGCCGTTCATGGAGGCAACCGATGCGAGTCGACTGGTGTGTGTCGTCGTGGTTTCGTATCAAGAATACTCACTCACTCACACTTCGATGTTGTGCCCTCTGGGCGGTCGAGTTGGTCGAGCTGGCGGGCAGAGAGCCGGCCGCCAAGAGGGCAGCAGCGGAGCGTGGTGGAGGCGAGCGCGCCACAAGCAAAAGGGTTAACCTTTTGCGCCCTCTCGCCGTGAGCTCAAAATAGGCCTTTAAACGCAAGGCGGACACAAGCACATCGCTCTCTCGGTCCCCACAGACATCCCGCACACCCGCCGCACACCCGCCGCCCCCGCGCGCGCCCCTGCTTTTCGTCGGTACCTCAGCCTTGCTGGCTAGGGCGGTGTGTGTGTGTGTGTGTGTGTGTGTGTGCTCACTCACACACACACACACGCTAGGGCGGTCAGCGCAGCCAGACCGCGGCTTTTTTTCAGTTATGTAGCTCTTACGAACATACCCGAGGGTGAACTGCTGACAGGGTTTGCGATGAGAAGCGATCCGAACGTGGCATTCGGGTGCACTTGGAGCACTTGGAGTGCAGTCAGTAACCTCACACATCGGGTGATTAGATCACTTTAATTCGATAACAGCTTAACAGGGCTTCGATGCATCGAACAAAACAAAACTCTTTGTCTTATAGCTCCCGGCCCTGGATGTGAGGTTGCCGACTGCACTGTGGACTGCACTCCAAGTGCTCCAAGTGTCAAGCGCAACAACTTCAACCTGCTGCTCCACGAGACGTTCGGGCCGGCGGCTTCTCGCCCACCGCTGTTCTCAAGCTGCGCCGCCTCGCGCGCAAGGTCGCGCGCGGCAGCATCGACCGCACGGCCTACTCGCCCAAGTACTCGCTCTCTTTTATGTCCCACCCTGAGGGAGGGTGTAGAGGATGTAGAGTGTAGAGCGCTGTAGAGCTGTAGAGATGTAGAGCGCTCTGGAGCGCTGTAGAGCTGTAGAGCTCTACATCCGCCGCGTGACGAGGCGCCTCCGTTGTAGAGCGATGTAGAGGCGCTCTACAACGTGAAATCTCTACAACAAACTCTACATCATAAGCGTCGAACGAGGC
Organism: Emiliania huxleyi CCMP1516; assembly: GCF_000372725.1. Lineage (NCBI taxonomy): Eukaryota > Haptophyta > Isochrysidales > Noelaerhabdaceae > Emiliania > Emiliania huxleyi. The sequence goes on from NW_005198900.1 coordinate 461,213, forward strand.
ACGGTCGCTCTCCGACATGAGGCGCGTTGCACTTGCCAGTGCTGCCCTGGCCTTCTGTCTGCCCAATGGGTAGGAGGTGCCTCTGCTGCTATGGCATGCCTCACGGCTGCGACTGGCCGGCGCCTCGGCGCGTCAGCTCGGCTCGGCGTAGCGATAGTGGCCAGCGCAACTCGCCTGGACTCAACGCTCAGCCAGGAGCTCCCGCACGCGCTGGCGCGAGTCATGGCGCATGCAACGCGCAGCAATGCTCGCCTCGCCTCGCGCAAATGCGACCGTCCTCGCAGCCGACAGTCCACCGCCTGCTAAAGAAGCACAGCGACGAATGCGGCACCGGCGACACATGGCAGGCTGGTCATGACGCAGTTATAGGGTCTTGTGTGCCGTCGGAGTGACTCTGTGTGTGTCAGTGATAGTCAGGGCCGTCCATCAGAGCTCCAGTAAGCTCGGAGACACCCCATTAGCGCGGCTCGACCTCTTTGAGTCACTGCCTTCCCGGCGGTTTGGCTGTAGAGCCTCTACAACAAACTCTACAGCAAAATCGCGCTCTACATCGCTCTACAACGGAGGCGCCTCGTCACGCGGCGGATGTAGAGCTCTACAGCTCTACAGCGCTCCAGAGCGCTCTACATCTCTACAGCTCTACAGCGCTCTACACTCTACATCCTCTACACCCTCAGGTCCCACCATGCAGAGCGCATCTCTCTCTCTCTGTTGTGCGAGACGTGTACCGCGCCATTCGCTCTCACCTCGGAGCAGGCGGACATCGCTTCCAGGGAGGGGGGCGCGCTTCTGCTCACACCACATGCTAGGGGGGGGGTCCGACCCCCCCAGAGGCTTCACCACATGCTAGGGGGGGGTCCCGACCCCCCCAGCGCCTCCACCACATGCTGGGGGGGGGTCATGGCCGAGGACCCCCCCAGAGACTCGTGGTCAGGCCCTCCGGGCCCTTGATTTTGCGCCTCATTTCGCAGCATTTTCGAGGGGAAAATCATCCTTTGGAGCTACATGAGCCTTGAGACTGGTCAGATTCCCCCAGATATTGGACTTTCAGCCACGATTTCACAACTTTGGGGGCAAAATCGGCTCTCTGGCGGCTATTCCTAGCCCACGAACCGCTGGGGGGTGCCCACCACATGCTAGGGGGGGGGGTCCGGCCCCCCCCAGAGGCTTCACCACATGCTAGGGGGGGGGTCCCGGCCCCCCCAGCACCTTCACCACATGCTAAGGGGGGGGTGGGGCGTGAAGCGCGCCCCCCTCCCTGGAAGCGATGTCCGCCTGCTCCTGGCAACGCTGTCTGCACGTCTCGCGCGCGCGTGAACAGGGCAGGCCCCGAGGCCCCAAATGATGTGTGAGTGTTAGAGTTGTTTGGTATTGCTAACAATCTCTCTCTCGATCGAGACTGGCGAACGAGACCACCTATGCTATTCACCGCGCACGGCTCCGTGCACGGACGGCGTGCACGGAGCGCGGACGGAGGTACTAAGGTAAGATGGTATTAATAGAAAAGAGAGTTTTGTTTGATTGTAAGTGCTTCGCCGTCCTCGCAGGAGTCGCTTAGGCGGCTCGAAACGGCCTTGTCGTCTGTGAGCTTTGAGCTGTGAACGGGCCTTCTATCTAGGCCCGCGGGTAGTTAGTCTCCCCCCATCCCCAGGGCCTCCAGGGCTCGCACCTCAACCTCTCACAGACCAGCGCATAGCGCCATAGGACGTATTTTCTTCTCATAACAAGGCTGTGAAGGTTAGCCGCGCAGTCAAGGCTGGGATTCCGACAGTCACCGGCAGCCATGAACGTTTCAACTGCAACACGCCGAGATGAAGAGGCGTGGCAAGGCCGAGGCGACGGGGCGGGAGCACAGCAATCAAGAGGCTGCGTCTGGCGGCATGGAGAGGTGGCTCGAGCCGGAGACGGTAGGAGAGCTCGCAGAGACGTCCCACTTCACCGCAACCGAAATATCCGGCCCCCTCGCCCAGCGATGGTCGGCCGTTGCTGACGGCGATGGCCGCGCCAATGCCGATGTCGTATGCACGCTTCCAGAGCTTTCGGCCTATCCTCTGGCGAGACGAGCCCTTGCTCTCCACAACCGGGGACAGGCCGGCGTGGTGAATTTTGTCGACTATGTCCTCTGCATGTCTGCGCTGAGCGGGCGAGCCACACCCCTTGAGAAGCTCCAACTCGCATCCAAGATGTACCTCGATGGCGATGAGTCCTGCACCTCGGATCCCGACAGTCTTTTTGACGTGCTCAAGCTCGTGGTGGGGCGGCGGTACTCCGACGCGGCTCTCGACGCCATTGCAGAGGACCTCCTTCAGCGTCACAACGGGGCACGGCTCTCCATTGCAGACCTTGAGCAGCTGATCACTCCGGTCGATCTCGCCAAGCTCACTCTGTGAGAGACGTTCCGCCCCGAGACATCCGTGCGCGGACTGCGGTTGTCCTCAACTTTTCGAAGATTCGCCCCACCCCACCCCCTCAGCCGCACGCCTGACGGTGAGCAAGTGCTGCGGCTCTGCTTTCAGTCCGCCAATCGCGGCAAGCAACTCCACGCCACGTTGGTCGCCCCCGACGGCTCAGGCATCGCAACCATCGATATCGAAGGGTCCAAGTCGTTGCGATCCTCAGTCGGGGAAGGGATCAAGGCTCTGGCTCAGGGACGCAACTTGGGTGATGAGGACGCCCCTTACCCTTCGATCCTTGTGAGCGCGGTAGGCCAGGAGTTCGGGTCATTCGTCGGAGGGACCAGGCAGTCGGGAAGTGGAGCTGCCGACTCCGGGAAGTGGAGCCGCAAGGACGGCACCGGCGGGGCTGTGCTCCTTGAGCCCGAGCTCGACCCGGTTTGCAGTTGTTTCGGCGGCGGCTGCGCCGTCTACCGCTCCCCCCCTGAAGTCTCCCGGGAGGAGAGCGTGCTGGGCAAGAAAGAGATCCCGATGGTGGTGGCCTTTGTCGCGGCGCCATCCGGTGCCAAGCCGGTCGCGGACAAAGTAGACCCATCGCAGCTGCCCGCCGGGCGACGTGGCGACGATCCACTGCTTGCCATCCTGCATCCACCTCGTCTCAGCTTGCCGGCGAGAGTTGCGCCGCTCTTTTTCAGCTTGCCTCTCAACAATTTTGATCTCTCAGATCTAGACGCCAAATTACACATACATCATGCTCCACTAACAGGGGATCACATAACAGGGGATCACATAACAGGGGATCACACCACTGCGCTGTACTCGAGCGTCGAGGGAGCCGGCGTGAGCCGTGATGCACGGGACTCGCGGGGCGGGGCTCCTGCAGCCCACCGGGGAAGCGGTGCGGTGTCGCTCGCACCTCGCAACCTCAAACTCTTTTGGCGCTCGTGCACCAGCGCGGGGCACACCACGCTCCGTGCTGTCCGCGCTCGCTTCTCTCGCGCAGCGGTCTCGATCACGCGCCGTTGGCGCCGTCGCTAGTGACGCTCCAGCGCACGTACCACTCGACGGCGTCGAGGGGCAGCATTACGAGCGAGAAGGGGAAGGGGATGCCGAAGCCGAACTGCCACTGCACGTAGAAGCCGAGCGCGGCGAGGACGTAGCCGACCGCCTGATCACACCGCAGGATTGTGAAACGGCGCCTGCTGCAGGCGGAGCACGAAAAAAGAACAATGGCGTCGCGAGGCGCCTCGTCGAGGTACGTCTTGTCCGGCTCGAGCGACAAGCCGAGGAAAGACTTGTGCCCACGCCGGTTGAGCCACGCACACACGCCGCGCGAGAAGAGCAGACCGCCGCGCAAGCCGGACTGGGCGGCGGAGACGACCTCCTGGAGCTTCCACGCAAAGTAGACGAAGAGCGCCTGCATTACCCAGGTCTGGTTCGGACTTTTGCGGGGTATGGTATTGTACACGAGAGTGTGTACGCACGCGCGAGGAGTATGGTATGGTATGGTATGGTATGGTGTGGGCAGGTGTGGTGTGGTGTGTGTGTGTGTGTGTCGGGAGAGAGACAAGGCGGAGAGATGCCTTGGTGCCCGTCTTGATGCCGACGGGCAACCACGCGCGAAACTCTGTGGAGAGGAGCGGCGCGACGAGAGGCAGGAGCAGCTTGCACACATAGTACTCGACAAACCTGCCACAAAGCACGCTCGTTGGCGAGGGAGGGCGGCTGTGCACGGGTGCGCACGACGCCGCGACGCACTGGCTGCACGAGAGGGCGAGGTTTATTGTCTTTGCAAACTGGACGCGCAGCACGCCCTGCACCGAGAGCCAGCCGACGTAGAGACCGCCCAGCGCCGCGGACAACCGCTGCGGGTCGCGCACCGCACCGGCAGCCACACGCACCTGGCGCCACGAGAGCAGCTCGGGCTGAGCCGAGGCTCCGCCGAGATTGAGCGAGTTGCGCCGAGACTGGGCGAGAGGCGCCGCGGGCCTTGCGCTCGAGCAGCTCCGAGGTCGGGATCTGGTTCACATCGGCGACGCCGTCGCCGTCCTCGTCCTTCGCGTCGTCCTAACAGAGGTAGGAGAAGGCTGACAGGGAGGTTCGACGCGTCGCCGCCACAAGTAACCCCTCCGCGTCGTTCCTTGGTCTGCGCCTCCGACATCGCCACCGCCTCCTCGTAGATGTGTTGCAGCTGCTGCCGCGTCGTGCTCCAGCCGGTCATGTAGAATGCCTCCGCGGCCGCGATTGAGGCGCAGTACCCGCCACCGAAGAAGCAGAGTCCGAGGCCCATCGCCGCCTGGAAGAGGTCGTAAGGCAACGCTGCGAGGAAGGCGTAGATGAGGCTGAAGAGCCTGATGTAGACCGGCCCGACGACGTTCAGCACTTTGATCAGGACGACGGCGACCTGCGGGCGATGCGGCAGGAACGCATCGGAACGCCGGCCGTCGAAAGGGTGAGGTGACGTGCGGCATAATCACATACCGGTGTGAGGACGGGAGCCGCCTTGAGGATGGCTTCGGCAATCTTTGGAGGTGCTCGCGACGAGATGTCGCTGACGAGGAGGTCGAGCCTGTCCTCGTGCGTCAGCAACGTGCCCGGCGGCGGTGGCTTGGGCTTGGGCGGAGGAGGAGAAGGTGGCTCAGTGATGTCAGGAGATGGAGCGTCGGTCTTCTTGCGGTCGGCGAGCTTGCCGAAGAGGAAGGCCATGACGTGTCCCAGCGACCGGTCGCGGGTTCTTCACCTCCAGGGCGCGATGAAACCAGGATGAAACGGAAAAAATAAGCATCTTGTGCTGCTGTTCGCGGCAGTGAGAGGCTGCTAGCGCACCACACACCTCTCCTTAAAATCCCTGTGTGGTGGCGGCGTGCCGTCCTCCCATCCCTCCCTTGGGTTGCGTGTTTTCTTTCTTTCTTTCTGAGAGGCTGCGGCGGTGCGAGGCGGGCTGGCTGGCTTCTATCTACCCTCCCTCATGTCCAACACGGTGTGGGCGTATGCGACGGCAGAGCATTATCACCGGAGGAACTGCTTGCTTGCCGACTGCTTGCGCTCACAGCTGCACCAGTGGCAAGAGAGACCCAGTGGCAGCTCTGGCTCTTCCTGGAACGAGGGACAGATGCATGGGCAGCAGCACCTCCTTTCTGACTCCCTTTCCGACTCCCAGCGCCAGCTCTGCTGCGACGCTATGGTGGCGACCTCAGCTCGGCCATCACGCTTGCAGCGCTCGGCTGCTTGCAGCTGCCCTGATGAGCAGTGTGAGCACCGTCCGGCCGGGCTTTGCGAGAGGAGCATCGCTCGAGCCCTGCAGTGCGCTGGCTACTCGCTCGACCTACGACCTGGCTCTGCCCTCGTCACGCATCGCGATCGAGGTGGATGGCCTACTTTTCCTGCTGCACGGCCGGGGCGTACTGATAAGCGTTCCATTCTACGAATGGAATGGCCTTTCGGTGAGGGGGTTGATGGGGCCCCAAAAAAAACCATTCTGAGTGCGGGTTCAGGCTCGTCGTGGCGTGCCGTCAGGCTGCGCGTCAGGCTGCGTGCACGGCTGAATAGACTGGCTATGGCCTCCTGCGGCCTGCCATCATGCTCGCGGATCTGCCAAGGTCAGTTCAACTACTGCTCACGCGCCCACGCGCTCGAGGCGGAGCTGTTGAGTGGCGGTGTTCAGGCGGACGCCGAGCCCTCATATGAGGTGCTGCAAGCGCTGGAGACGCTCGGCGGAGGAGCTGTGCCGACTGGGTTGAGCGACGGAGATCTCGCGCGGCTGCCCCGCAAGCGAGTCGTGCTTCTCCCGCGCCGGACAACGCGTGCGTCTGCAGGTCGACCTGCGGACGACAAGTCTGTGAACGTCGAAGCTGGAGGCGCGGACTGCCTGATCTGCCTGCAGGCCTTCACTGAAGGCGAGGAGCTGGTCTTGCTACCCTGCGGCTCTGAGCACACATTCCACGAGGGGTGTGTCATGCAGTGGCTCAGGCAGAAGCCAACGTGCCCCGCCTGTAACCGCGATTGCCGTTCGAACATCCCGCCGCAAAGGTGAACGTGTGCCCGAGTCGCACGGGCTCGGCTGAAACGGGGGCGGCCCACCCAGGAAAGTCTGAGTCGAGGAGGACAGTGCACAGGAACGGGCTTACTCTCTTCTTTCGCAGGAACGGGCTTATCTGCCGACTGTTGAGCTATCAGCCCGCGCCGCGCGTCGCGCGCGTCGCCGCATGTTTGGGGCTCGCCCGAGATGGCCAGTTCTCTCGCCCTCCCTGGCCCAGTCGGCAGCCGCTCTGGCCTCTGTGCGCCGGGGCGGCGTTGTGTTGGGGCATAGGGATCCTTTTGTTTTCTGTGTGCCATTCCGCAAGGTGGTCCAACTCGGTATGCTCCCTGGCCCGATTTTCCAGCCCCAGGGTTTGCTTGTTAAATTTGAATCGTGCTTTGCGACCGAGTTCTAAAATTCTTTTTGGCCCGAGCTCGCCGCCGATCGTCGGCCTGGCGCCAGACCGCAGACGCTGGAGGTTGGCCAAAGTACAGGTTTCGATCCGGGCCACCGCAAATTTTGATCAGCAAATTTCGAGGAGCGGCCGCAAATTTTGAGGTAGATTTTGATTGTCAAAACGTGTCCGTCTTGGCACAGGATAGAGCATATAGGCGGCGAACACCCAGGTGCGCAGGGACATCGCGACTCTGCCCGCTCGCTCGACCCTTTTGCCGCGAGAGGGCGCCGGCCGCGTGTAAGAGGTGGCTGGCGCCCTGAGGCGGCAATTGAGGGTGGCGTGGCTGGGGAGTGAGGAACGCTACTGGCGGCGTGACAGGGCCTCTCTCGATTGCGTGTGCCGCCCATCGGCACGCGGGTGCGCAGACATCGCGACTCTGCCGCTCGCTCGACCCTTTTGCCGCGAGAGGGCGCCGGCCGCGTGTAAGAGGTGGCTGGCGCCCTGAGGCGGCATTTGGTGGCGTGGGGAGTGCGGAACGCTACTGGCGGCGCGACAGGGCCTCTCTCGGTTGCGTGCGCCGCCCATCGGCACGCGGGTGCGCAGACATCGCGACTCTGCCCGCTCGCTCGACTCTTTTGCCGCGAGAGGGCGCCGGACGCGTGTAAGAGGTGGCTGGCGCCCTGAGGCGGCATTTGGTGGCGTGGGGAGTGCGGAACGCTACTGGCGGCGCGACAGGGCCTCTCTCCGCTGCGTGTGCCGCCCATCGGCACGCGGGTGCGCAGACATCGCGACTCTGCCCGCTCGCTCGACCCTTTTGCCGCGAGAGGGCGCCGGCCGCGTGTAAGAGGTGGCTGGCTGCCTGGCGCCCTGAGGCGGCATTTGGTGGGGTCAGCGTGCGGTGCTGAGTCTTACTCGTCGGCGTTGGGGCCAGATCCCAGCGCAGAACTCTGCAACGCTGGCATACAAACACAAGAAGACTAACCCTAACCCTAACCCTAACCCTAACCCTAGGTCTCAGCGTGCGGGGCTGAGTCTTAGTTAGTCGTCGGCGCTGTGGGGCCAGATCCCAGCGCAGAACCCTGCAACGCTGGCATATACAGACACAACAAGACTAACCCTGACCCTGACCCTAACCCTAACCCTAACCCTAAACCCTAACCCTAACCCTCTAACCCTAATAACCCTAACCTATAACCCCACCCCCCAACTCCACACCGCAAATTTGAAAGATCTTGATGAAAATCAGGCCCGACTGCAAATTTCTTCAAAATTTTCGCAGGCGCTCCGCGCCTGCAGATTTTGAAATAAATTCGACAAAATTGGTACCTGGCCCAAGCTGGAGGATGCCAGGCGCCCGCCCGACTTCTTTGCCATGGCCCATGCCGGCGAGGCCGAGGGCCCAGGCCGCCCTCCCCGCGGCTCCAAGAGCCCGCGCGATCAGCAATACCGCAGAGCCGTGCACGCGGCTCACCACTCACACTTGCTGGGCACCAACCTTTGGGTCCAGATGCCGACCCCTCTGCAAACAAACGAGGGGAGAGGGACGCCTCGCGATACTACGGAGGGCGGCGACCTCGACCGACTCGATGGAGGACCCGTCGCCAGACGACGCAGGGCAGAAGACGGTGAGGCGGAGCAGACGCGCAGGGCGAGACGAGGGAGGGAGCAGGACTTTGCGGAGATCAGCAGGAGGATGTACGAAGAGATTAGGAGCAGCAGGGACCCGAGGGACCATGTGGAAGACGGCTAGTGCTAGTCGTCTACTAGTCCCCCATCGCGGGAGGACGACCCCGGCTAGTCGCCGACCACACCCTCAACCACAAAGAACCCTGCACAAAGATCGTGAGGGCGGGGGCCTGTTCCTTTTTACCCATCTCACAGTAGAGAGGTGTCCGTTTTTATTTATTTATTTATGCGATACTACGGAGGGCCTCTCGACCTCGACCAAACGCGGTCAGACCACTCCAATCCCTACCACAGAGCGATGGTGGCTGGGTGACAGTAAAAGAAATTTAGAACAAAGCTCCCTCTCACGACACTGCTCTGGTGCGCGCCAGAAGAAGAATTTTACAGGCGCAATCCCCAAATTGGCCTCCCCGCTCCGGATGACAAATCAACAAAAGAAGACATAGAGCGCCGTGGTCGGAGGCGAGGGCGAGCAGCAAACCAAATCTCCGCAGCTCCCTCACGGCTCTACTCCGTCTCACGCGTGATCGCGAAGCGCAGCATGCACGCGCGAGATCTCGAGAGCGGCGCGACGACAACAATCCCTAACCCTAACCCTAACCCTAACCCAAAGTGCGAAGAACTCGGGGCGCATTCACCGAGAGGTGGCCTCGACGGACGGCTGGTTTCTCCATTCCGATCCAAGCGGCCCGTTCTAGGACCTGCACAACGGCTTGGAACAGATGAGAAAAAGAAGTCAATGGGAAGAGCACGATGCGGCGCGGGCTTTCAGACAGGATCGATGCATCCTGGGCTGGTGTCGCCCTCGCAGTACACCCTAAGCCCTGCCCCCCATTCATTGGGCTTAAGCCCTGGCTTGCTTGGGCGACTGACCGTCACTTCTCCGTTGCCTGTAGAAATGCCCCATCCGTCGCCGAAGCAATCGGAGAAGAAGCAAGGCGAGGGGTACGAGGAAGGAACATTCCTCGGAAGGACCCGGCAATTCTTGCAGTCAAACTCCTCGCCGGAGAACATGCTCCGACACTTGACGGTTTTGACGCGGTTGTTGTTGTGCATGGAGGGATTGGCTCCCACGTAGACCCCTCCACAGCACCGCCCAATGCCATTTCGCTCTCGCTCCACCCAATCAATAGGTCCCGGGGAGGGGCAAGGACTGCTACTGTAGTGGCCTCCGTACGTATAGCCACACCGCTCGCGGCCGGGAAGCTGGGAGATGGACTCCGCCCACGCACGGATGGTCGCCTGATCGAGGCCCCCAGGCGCTGTTAGGCAGGACTCCTCGGCGTCGGGGGTGCCGTTGCCATCGCCGTCTGGATCGAGGTAGTCGGGGATGCCGTCACTGTCCGTGTCGGCCGTGCCCTCATCGGCGTCGGGGAAGCCGTCGCTGTCCGAGTCTTTGGGCGGTGACGGAGGCGACAGAACAGGCGAGGAAGAGGGCGGCGGCGAGGGCGAGGCGGAGGGAGGCGGCGAGGGGGACGCAGATGGTGGAGGCGAGGGCGAAGGCGGGGGATGCAGCGAGGACGGGAAGCTGATGGAGTTAGTGCCCGCTGTGACTGCAGGAGGCGGAAGGCAGGGCGCTTCAGATAGGCGGCGGCGCTGCGTTGCGAGTGAAGGATCGGCAACGCGCTCGATCGATGATGCGTCGACGGCATCAGCGATGCGAGCTCCTTTTACATGGTTGGTTGGAAGTGTTGCCGCATTGAAGCGCGAGTAGGCAAACTCGGTGGAGTGGATACTCGCTACCTCATAGTCCGACGCCGTGCCCTCGATGGCGCCCTCGGCTTGTGCGCTGGTGGTGAAGTATCCCGACCAGGGGTAGTGGTCCTTCTTGCCGTCCCGGCGATGGCGGGCGGCAAAGGATTGGCCGACGATGCCATGCGGGCGATCAGAGGCAATGGCGTCGCCACGAGCGCTAATGCTTATGTCTATGCGGTGCCGGGGTCCGGCCACGAGGCAGCTTCCAACCCACGGGTGGGGTAAGGACGCATCCCTCGGGCTATCACAAGACGGCATCCCCCTGACTGTGACTGTCCAGTTGCCAAATGCAAACGTGGCGCTTGAATAGCCCATGGCCATTTCGAGATCGAAGCATTTTTTGTGTCCGCGGCGGCCAAACTTGAATGCGTTGTGGAGGCAGGTGCCGTTGATTACCCGCCAGCCGAAGTTGTCCTCGTTCAGCTCCGACGCCCAGAAGGAGGCCTTGGCAAATCCTCGGTTTGCGAAGCGCGCGACAATGTGGGCCTCGGTGAGGAAGGAGCCATTCACTGTGAGGGTGCCCTCGTATACCTTGAAAACCGCCTCCTCTGTCTTGACGTTAAGTGTAAAATTTGGTAAGGACAAGAAGCTGTACAGCGCATTGTGCTGGCCGCGGAAATCTGCAGAGCCGCCGTGGGCAAAGTTGAGATGCGGGTCACGAAACACCTCTGCGCTGAGGTCGCATGCGGGGTTGTCCGAGGCCAAAGACACACAGCAGAGGGCCAGCATGCTGAGGAACCGCGTCAGCTAAGAGCCGTCGACTTGTGAGCGCAGGCGCGGTGGTGCTTCCTTCAGGCTGTTTGTTCGCTACAAGTGCTTACGATCGGCTTCTTCGTTTATGCCTTATGCGGCTACTACTTCTACTACTTCACCTTCACTCCCTTCCTACATACATACATACTCCCACCACTGACTCCTACTACTACCACTACTACTACTTACTAATATAGTTTGTAGGTATGTTGTTATATAGATATACTCGAGTAGTAGTAGTCGTACCATACCAACCAACAGTTAATAAGGCAAGCATGTGACCAGACGACGTACTCCCACCCCTCCCTGCCTTGACAACAACAAAACAATCTGCCTTGAGCCTCGGTGCATTCCTGACGTACTCCCACCCCTCTGTGTGTCTCGCGCCTTGCTCACAGAAAGAAAGAAAGAAAACAGACAACCCAAGGGAGGGATGGACGGCACGCCGCCACCACACAGGGATTTTAAGGAGAGGTGTGTGATGCGCTAGCCGTCGCCCACCCTAGGGAGTCTGCCTCTTCCTATCTCTCTTCGCAGTCTCTCGCCGCTTCTCGCTGCAACCTTCATGCCACCTCGCGGTCGTCCCACTCTCGTCTTGGAGCACTTGGAGTGCAGTCAGTAACCTCACATCCAGGGCCGGGGAGCTAAGAAGCGCACCCAGTTGGCCGGACGCTCGGCATCGGGTTACGGGCTAGAGAGCCCTAGCCCCGGGGGTGCGCGGTCGCAGGGCCATAACACGGGTCTCCGAGGCCGTGCTTTTTCGGTCGCAAAAAGTCGACGCCAGAGTCGACTCGTCCACCATCGCAGCACCACGGGGCGGTCAAAAAATCCGCTCGCGTCTGCTGTGAGGAGTACCAGCGCCGCACCAAGATGCCAGGCAAGCGGCCGCGCACCGCGGCCGCCGCCAGCAGCTTCGACGAGAGCCTCGACGATCTCGAGGTGGCGGTCGCGCGGATTAGCGGCGCCGAGCCGCACTCCGTTAGTGCCGATCAACTGCGGCGGCTCAAGGAGCTGAAGCATCTCCTGTTCCGTAAGGAGATGGAGGTTGATTCGCTGGCGCGCGCCAAGAAGCGAGCGCGCGTGGCTGCAGAGGTGGTGCTGCCGCTCGACCTCCTCACGCACGCCTTTTTGCCGCTGGATCTCAAGTACCTTGTCGCCGCGAGCCAGACGTGCCGTCACTTCAAGCTCGCCGTCAGCCGCGCAGTGACGGTGCGCGGCAACCAGATCGGGCTGCGGCAGGGAGACGCGGAGAAGCTTAGTCTCAAGACGCTCGCGCCGCTGGAGGAGAAGGCCGCTCAGGTGCGCGCGCTGATGGCGTCCATCGACCAGCGGTCGAGCCAGCAGCAGCTGATTCGCCTCCTATCTGCGCGGTCGGGCGGCAGCAGGGAGGAGCGCGCCCTGGGGCCGCTGCTGCTCTGCCGGCACGAGGCGGCGCTGTGGGCGCGCGTGGAGGTTAGAGCCCCTCCCTCCGGCACCACCCCACCCGCCCTCCCCTCCAGCCCACTCGCCAACGCCACCGCCGTATCCAACTGGTCGCGCCGCCACACCACCTGCGCTACCGTGCGTGGAGGCGCTCGTCAAGAAGGACGCGCACCGCACCCCTCGCGCGCCCGACACCTTCTTCGAGGACCTGAACTTCGAGAATGGCGTCGCCGACCAGGTAGGGCGAGACACAGAAACCTCCATACTAGAGCCTCGAATCCATCGTGTAGAATGATGCGTGCCGGCCGTTTGAGCTTCTCCCACGACTGTTTCCCGACCAGGCGAACGCATACGAGACCTACCTCGACTCGCTGGTGCACGGCCCAGCCCCCCCCCCCACCCCCCCTCCCCTGCCCCCTCCCCTGCCCCCTCCACTGCCCCCCGCTCGCCGCGGCAGCTGCCAGACTTGCCTCGGGGCCGCTCTCCTATGGTTTAGCGCATCTAACGTGGAAGGGGAGGGGTATGTTGGGAGTACCCTCAGGGAGGAGACTTGACCGGAAGGCTCTGGTGTGGTGGTGGCCGGCCCGAGTGATAGACATGCTTCCGACGGGGTTGGGTTTGCCGCCGCCGGAAGGGGCCGAGACCGAGCGGTGGCACCACACGCGCAGCACACTCCACGGCCGAGAGTCAGCAGCGCACTCCACGCCGCGGGGCACGAACACGCACACATGGCTTTCCACCCGCCCGGAGGGGCAAAACTGTGCACGGTACCATTGCCACCACGGACTTCACCACCGCCCTTACCTGGCTTTGCCGCGGCCGCCGCCTTTACCGCCACCGCCCCCCCCCCCCCCCCCGAGGTTCCCGAGCTTGATCACCTCCTCTCGCTCCTCTCGGGCGCGACAGCGCTCGCGTCCGCAGCGACGGTGTGGGGAGAGACGCCGCTCACACCCCTCGAGCCGTCGTATGAATAGGCTTGACGCGCCGCGCGACACGCGCCGCCGACTCCGCTCTCCTCGTCTCGCACGCGCCCACCCTCGTGCAGCACGGCCGCCCTAGATGCCTCTCCTCTGCGCCTTACACTGCCGTCGGCCGTGACTCACTCTTCTCTTCCTCGCCTGTCCGGGAGGTGTACTAGTGCGCACGGGCGCCTAGATGCGGAGAGGGGCGTGGCGACACGCACGCGCGCGCACACGCACGCACGCACGCACGACCACCAGAGACAGCGCGGCATCCGGAAAACCACCGCCACTGCCTCGTCTGTATCACTGCCTGCCTCGATGTGTGTATACCCGGATGCTTGCTCTCACTGGCGCACTCACTGGCTCAAACTCGTCGCTCCTCCGTGGATGAGTGAACACGACTGAGGAGTCCATTCACCGTTGTAGGCTCGTCACCGCCTCCGTCGACGAAAAGATTGCCTGTGACGCGTTCTCGATCTGCCGCTTCCGCGAGCGCGTGCCCGAGAACGCCCCCTTCACGCGCGCCTGCTCACCGCAGAGGGCGGGTCCAGAAGCCGCACGTTTTGAGACCCCGCGACCGCCGCCGGGCAGGCGCGCTTACTTGGCCGCTGACCCGCAGTTGGGCAGCTTCAAGCGGATGCTCAGCCTCGCCGGAAGGGAGAACGAGCCGCGGCGCGACAACTTCCATAGCGTCGACCCGTCGCCGTCGCGCTCCCTCGTCAGTCTCGTCCTCATCCACGCGCTCAAGGCGCTGCCAAAGGCGCAGCCCCCCCCCCCCCCCCCCCCCCCGACCTCTGCTGAAGGTCCGACGCGATGCGCGGTTCCAGACATGTCATGTACAAGCCGTGAGGGCGTGCCACGCGCCGTCAGAAGCAGAAGTATAGTAGCACGAGATCGGTAAGGTCTCGGTGTGGTCACTCGTTTGCTTTTGTTCGCTCCAGCCCTGCGGGTCTTCATACATCATAGTAGACCGGAGGGCTACGAACTTCGAAAAAGCGCAAGCCTTTTTCACACACGGACACACACCCCCCGGCCCCGCCGCGCGCACTCCTCCAGGGGGGCTGCGTTTTTGTGTGGTAGCTATGGGCCATGGCCTACGTCAGTATGCGACGCTCCGCGCTCTCAGGGGCACACAGAGTAGCCAACAAGCATGACGAATTAAAAGTGGCCGAGCGCGCAGGACTCCAGGCCCGGCCCCTCTGCGCCCCTGAGCTGTAGTACCCGCCACCCCACCCATCCGGTCCCCCGACCTACCACCCCATAACTGACACGTGACAGCCTGACACCATCCCTCTCCCACCTGGTCTCCCACGCCCTGGACACACAGCAAACGCCTCGTTCGGGTCCGTTCGCGAGATGCAGGCAGTGGTACCGAGCGCCCCCTCGCCCTCGCTCGCCGCTCGGGGACTGGTTGCCTCTAGACGACGCAGGGCAGAAGACGGTGAGGCGGAGCAGACGCGCAGGGCGAGACGAGGGAGGGAGCAGGACTTTGCGGAGATCAGCAGGAGGATGTACGAAGAGATTAGGAGCAGCAGGGACCCGAGGGACCATGTGGAAGACGGCTAGTGCTAGTCCCCCACCGGGAGGACGACCCCGGCTAGTCGCCGACCACACCCACAAAGAACCCTGCACAAAGATCGCAAGGGCGGGGGCCTGTTCCTTTTTACCCATCTCACAGTAGAGAGGTGTCCGTTTTTATTTATTTATTTAAGCGTGAGGACACGAGTTCGAATTCGTAGGAGCATCTGAGCAAAATTGAGCCCGCTCAGGTGTGAACAAAAAATATAAGGGTCGACCAGGTTTCGAACTGGGGACCTCCCGCCAGCGGGAAGGCTTCCATCAAGAGACGCTGCGGTTGAGACGAGGTCTCCGTTCTCAGGAAACCTATATAGCATACCGGAGGAATTAGACACCACAGATACGCACACACCGACGCCCGAAGTGCCAAGAAGGACGTCATTAGTACGAAACCTCAGAAGGCCATGGGCGCCGAGAGAACATTCCCCCGAGAGGACAAAAAGAAAGGCGTCGCACCCCCTCCTTGCGCAGTGTCCCCCGCTATGTGTCGCCGTAATCGGGGCACGCTATATCCTGTGCAGTCAGGGCAAGCGGGGGCGAGGCGCAGTCCCTCTGGTCTATACTGGTGTGGTTCTGTCCCTAGTCTCGGAGGGGGGCAAAAAGATAAGAATATCTAATTTTGGGATCAGTTGAAGCCTAAAAATGGCTACAAATATAGCCACAGCAGCTGCTAGTCGTGAGCTGCTACTGTGTGGAAGAGAGAGGGCTTTCAGGAGCAGTATTCAATTTGATCCAGCTCAACGTTGCGGAGTAGTAACACTGTTCCGTTACCGTAAGCGGCCGGCGGCCGGCGGCGGCCGGTGCGGCACGCGGAGCACTCCGTGAGCGGTGACGGGTGCGGACGAGCGAATGAGAGGTCTCTTTCAGCGAGAGATAGGCAGTCCTAGTCTCTAATAACACATCTCCCACAGATAACGACCTCTCATTCGCTCGTCCGCGCCCGCCACTGCTAGTCGGGGCACTCCCGGCGTGCGGCCCGGTCCCGGTCGTCAACTCCGGTTGCTCGTGTTCACACCGATCACCGTCAGAACTCAGCTCCGCAAAGATTCAGTGTCTGAGACTTGGGCATCTTACACAACCTTTGTAGTAGAGCACAATGACACCCTTGGATCAAGTGGATCACTTCATTACTGGACCGTACTGGAGGGCCCCTGTTTTCGGCCGCCGCGGCCGGAGAGCACCCCCGTCGCCCCCGGGGGCCCGTCGACACCCCAGGGGGGGTGCGCCAGTGGTACCCGTCAACTTCCTCCCACAGCTCCCCGCAGTCGCGCCGCTCCCGTGCTCCGACCCTCGACGATCCAGATGCCTACAGCCCAGGACTCAGCTCCGACGACGGAGAAGCGTCGTCGACGGCCGACTACGCCAATCCGACGAACGGATCCGTCGAACAAATGGACGACTCGGTCGTCTGACCACTCCATGCTCGCCTGGGTGACCGGCGTTAAAATACCATTCATCCGTCAGAGAAGGACTTCTTTGACTAATGGAGAACCACCCGCCCGCCCCTAGTGATGTTGATACGTTGATGGCGCCAGCGCCTGCCGTTCCTGTTGACAAGTGGGGAGCAGACGGCTTCATACGAAGCTGCCCCCAGCAGGCGTCTTGACGGGTATCAAAAATTCTTCCCTACAAAAGAGGCCAACGGACCCGAGAATATACCTTCTCGCAGCTGCGAGACGAGCTTTCTCGGAGCGACAGCCTCAAAGAAAAAAGGGTGGATGGGTGGGGGGACGATCGCTGGTGAGCACCAGCGCGCCAAGAACGGTGGGGTGCCCTCGACCGCGCGTCCGAGTCACTTGGGCGGGCAGCGAGCGGCACATGGCGTGACACAGACAAAGAAATCGAAGTGTGGCGAAAAGAAATCAAATTGTGGCGAAAAATAAAGTCACTCGACAAGTAGATTTGCCCGAGGGTTAGCCCCGCGTACTACTCGGTGACGGAAGCGCTTTGCGAGACGCCTACCGGTGTGCACGGGCGCGGATGCGGGCGGGGGCGCGGATGCGGGCGGGGGCGCGGATGCGGGCGGGGGCAAGGGACGGGCGAGAGGCGGCGGGGGCAAGGGGCGGGTGAGAGGCGGCGGGGGCAGGGGCGGGCTGGGTGGCGCGCAAGGGCAATTTTTGGTCGTTGTTGGGGCGCGGGAGCCCGCGCTTTTCTTTTATCCGTTGTAGAATTCTCCCCCCCCCCCCCCTCCTCAACCAGAACTGTGCGTGTAGCCCCTTTTCCAGACCATCGCAACGCTCTGGGCACTTGAGCACTGGATAGGGTTGATTCCGCATGGTACGGGACCCCTCGATCGTCTCGCCCTCCCTCTCTCACTGGTGTGTTTGGGGGGGTCATGACAAACACGGTAGACTTCACCCAGAGTTCACCCAGACCGTACACAGAGAAGAGACGCGGGCACTCGAGCTTGGGGACACAGTCGGTGGTGCAAAAGACTACCATGGCGACTGGTTCCTCAACAACGCCGCCCGGCGGCGCCCACACGACGGCGTACTTCGCGCCTGGTACGATTGTGTCGCCGCCGTCTCCATCTCCCGGCCCGTTATGGGAGATGCCGAAAAACCAGAACTCACCAAACAGTTCAACGAGGGCTACAAAACTGACCTGGCTGAGCCGGGCGAGGCTCCCGGGGGCAAAGACGAGATCAGTGAGGTCAAACTTTGGACCCCCCTCCGGGGTGGCTTGCCTGTTGGGGTCGGCCGCGCCGACACCGGAGGCAACCCCGGCTCCGTTGGAGACAAGTTCGCCTTCGGCAACACCGAAGAGCGCGCCCGCCTTGCAAACATGGGCTGCAAGCAACGCGGGTTCCGTGGTCAACGTGCGTTCGACCACACCACCGGCCAAGGCTACGTCAAGTCGCAGCGTGGCCACTACCATGACGGGATCTTCGGCAAACGAAACAAGTTCAACCTGCTTCTCCACGAGACATTCGGCGGCGGCTTCTCGCCGCCTGCAGTTGCAAAGATCAACCGCCTTGCGCGCAAGGCTCAACGCTCGGGCGTTGACCGCACCGCGTACCCTCCCCACTCCCGCCTCTCATTTGTGTCACACCACGCGGAACGCATCTCCATCGCTTCGGTGAAGGGGGTGAACCGTGCCATCCTCGATCGCCGTGCTAAGCTCGCTTCCGAGCTCTCACGCCGCGCGTAGGGCCCCTAGGGGCCTAGAGAACACAACCCCCTCTATCTTTTCTCCCAGTAAGCTAAAAGTACGTACGTACACAGCGGTCCCCAAGGGTGACGACCGAGAGAATTCACTGGATTGCTGCCCCCCCCGAAACAACGATGCCCGCAGTCGACTGCGCCCCCACGCCCAACGCCACGTGCTCTCGCGGCTGCCTCGTGTGGGCGGGCACCGCTCGCACGCTCGCGGACGCGCCCCAGGTCTTCCGGCGCGCGCGCGACACGGGCGCCATCCTCGGCCGGGATGGTTCGCAGCGCACGCTGACCCTCGCAGCGAGCCAGAGCTCGCGTGGGCTGCTGAGCGTGACGGCGCAGGCCGACGGCTCGGCTCGGATCAAGCAGGCGTCGTGGCGGCCGCTGCTGCGGGCTCCGTCGGGAAAGCCGTCCTTTTCATTTGCGGTGCCTCGTGGCGCGAGCCTCTTCCCAGCCCGCGACCCGCTGGCGGTCGGGCGGCGGTTCGCGACGTGCGCCGTCGTCGGCAGCTCCGGCGCAGTGCTCTCTCCTCGCCCGCCCTGTGGCCGCGCGATCGATCAGCACGAGGCTGTCTTCCGGATCAACACTGCGCCGGTGCGCGGGTTTGAGGAGTACGTCGGGTCGCGCGAGACCTTTCGCGTCCTCAACGGGCCGTACGAGCAGTACGTTGCAGGGCTGCCTGCAGCCTACCCCAGGGGGTGGGGCACCCCCCCACCCGACGGCTCGCCGGTGCGTGTCCTCGCCGACGTGACGAGCGCGGAGAATGCGCGCCAGTGGGCGGCCCTCGCAGAGGCGTGGCGGCGCGCGGCGGGCCCGAGGCGAGCGAGGGCGCAGCTGCTGCTCAAGGACCACGCGGTGCTGCACTACTACCTCGCCCTGCTCGGCCACCCGCGCCACCGCCCAGATTACCCCTCCACCGGCTTGCTCGCCATCCTCGTCGCGTCGCTGCGCTGCGACTCTGTCTCGCTCTTCGGCTTCACTTTCCACTCGGGTCGCAACCGGGCGCAGTATGCGGCCGGCTCGTGCGAGCACGTCTACCACTACTACGAGCGCCTCGGGTGGAGGAACCAGCTCAAGTCGCACAATCTCACCGCCGAGGCGGACGCCGTGCGTGCGCTCGAGGCGGCCGGCGTGGTGCGCTGCTCAGGCTCGGCCGCCGCGCCGCCGCGCCAGGGTAGGCGGAGGCGATACCCGCCGAGAGGGCGGGGCTTCCGGCGGGCCAAGCCGAGGGCGGGCCAAAGCACGACGAGACCGCCGAAGGGCACACAGCCCCCCAGGGCCAGGCTGACGTAGACACGTAGATAAGTGTGACGAGTGACGTGTCAATTCGCGGATCTGCGCGCTGTCTGAGTGCGTCTGTGACTGTGTCTCGTGTGACGTTTTTTACCATCCTTTCACCGGGTGTGTATTGGTCTCAAAAACACAAAAAAATCTGTTTCTGAGTCAAAGCGGCCTCTCCTCTGCGCTCTGGCGGACACGCCCCCAGCCTGGCCGCAGTGCGCAGAGCCAGAGGCTCCGTCTCTCGGTCTCGCGTCTGGCGTCTGGCGTCTCTCGCCGTCTGCTGGCCTGTGAGGGCTCGGTCCCGGTATGAAGCATGCCCCCCCCCCCCCCCCTGGCATCTCGCGACCCCCGCCCCCTTCCCCTTGCGCGACATGTCGAATGAGCACTGGCAGCGCAAAGCCTACCGCGCGTGAAGCCCCCCGCCTGTCGTGCTTCGCAGGCGCCTCCGCCCCTCGCCACGGCCAGACGGCCACACAAGCCCGCCGCTGCCGTCGCCCCCTCCCAACCCGCCTCCGCCTTGGCGAGGCTCACACCCACGGCACGGGCAGCGGCGCCGCAAACGCGTAGTGCCCGTGGGGCGGGTAGTGGGGTAGGTGGCGCGGCGAGAGGGGCCCGTGAGGCGCCATCATCGGCGAGGGCATCGGCGAGGCCAGCGGTGAGGCCATCGGAGAGAAGGCGTGGCCAGGCGCGTACGGCGAGCCGGGCGAGCCGTCCAGCATGCCGGGCGGAAGCTGCATCGGCACGTACTCGAACGCGCACGGCGTCCCCATCGCGGGTGGAGCCATCGCCGGCGGCGCCAGTGCGGGCGGAGGCCGCATCCCGGGCGGCAGCTGGAAGTGCTCCAACGGCAACCCCAGCGGAGGGACCACCGGAGGGTGAGGAGATGGTGGCCCGCATCCGGACACGACGGGCACGAACGGCATCGCCGACGCGTTGAGGGTGCGCCGCTCGCTGCCCCCGCCGCGGACAGCACGCACTAGCACCTCGCCGCCGCCTCCGCCGCCGCCGCGGTGCCTGCGGCCCCTACGCTGCGCGGGGAGGCCGGACGCCTCGGTCTCGGACCGGCGCTCGCTTCGCTCGCTCGCCGCCGCCGCCGCAGCGCTCTCGGCCTGGCGCTCGCGGGCGTTGAACGCGCGCTGTGGAAGGGGGGGGGGGAAACGGACGGCGAGAGGGCGGGGGGTCAGTAGCGGGAGGAGGGGGGCAGATGTGTGTGTGTGCTCTTTGGGGCGGTGTATGTATGGAGGGGGGGCGGGGGCGGGGGGGCGGGGCGGGGGGGGGGCGGGGGGGGGGGTGTCGCGCCTCGCGCTGCCTCGACTCCTCGAGCATCTCGTCGAGCATCCACTGCTCGGGCGCACGCGGCTTGTCCTGCAGCACCAAGACGGGCGGGGGGGGGAGGGGGGGAGAGCGTCGAAAGGGGTGATTCGGGGGAAGCCCATCCCTCTCCCTCGCCCCGCCCCGGTGCGCAACACACCTCCGTTGCGAGGTCGTCCTCGCCGTGCGCGAACCTGTGGGAGGGAAGGAGGAGCCGGTCGGGGGCAGTTTAGTCAAGATGAGCAACCTTCCCCCCCGACCAAGGGCTGCGTGCGCCAGCAGCGCTCGCCAAACTCGCAGGTGGCGGGCGTGCCCTTGAGCCAGCGTGAGCACAGCGTCGTCTTGTACTTGTTCGCGTTGAAGGCGCGCAGCAGCGAGCGTGACCCCTTGTGCTTCGCCTTTGCGGGGGCACCGCTGCGCCAGGACGCCGCCGTTGAGTAGGTCGGAAGGCTTTGCGTCCGTGCGCTGCTGCTGCGCGGCACCTCCTGACACACGTCGGCGGGGCGGCGAGGGCTCTGTGGGCGGGGTCGAGCAGGGGCGGGGCGGCCACGGGGCGAGCACACCTCAGAGACTCGCAAGCCGTGCAGCGCCTCGACAAAGCCCTCGGTCACCTCCTTCTCGATGCCACTCTCCACGCGCGGCAACTCGACGTGGAGGTCGCCAACTCCCTGCATCCACGGGTAGCCGGTGGCGCCCTCTTCCGGTTCCGCTCCCTCCGTGGAGTTTGTCTGTGAAGCGGCCCTTGCAGCCGCCTCCGCTGCAGCCGCAATGTGCACAGCCGTCACCTCCAGCATGCCTGTCACCTTCCTGCCCCTGGCGGCTGGATGCGTAGGCTGTTGTTCTTCCTCCTCACGGCATGCGACGCACGCCTCATTGCACGCCTTGGCGGAGGGAGTGTCGGTCGCAGCCATCAACGCGTGATAGACTGAGTTTCGGAAGGCTCTGGAAAAAATTCAACGCGGCGGCTGGATGTGAGAGAGAGAGAGAGACACATGGATGTGCGGTTAATGACTGCACTCCAAGTGCTCCAAGCACTCTCTCTCACAGCACACAGGTTCGACACAGGTACGCCACGGTACCAAAAGAAACCTGGAAAAATCATCTTACTTTTTTCCCGTGGGAATTTTGCGCCATTTAGTAGGGCCCCAAGACGATCACTGTACACTGAGTAGCAGAGTAGGCCCAAAATCCCCACTGGGCCAGGTAGAGTAACCCTACTTAGTAAGGGCCCGGGCGGGGCGTCTACGCCCTTATTAGGGTACCCGGGGATTTTGGACGGATAGAAAAAAGCCCTCCTCTCATGGCTGACCCTGGGCATGGCCTCTCTGGGGATGTGTATCGCGCGCCTTGCGGGGGGGGCGCGGAAAAGAGGAACCTCTTAGCGCCATCGCCACGGTGCTGCATGCAGCGCCGGGCGACGACGGCGTACCGCCTCCCGGTCCCCCTCGGCACACCTCCGCTGCTCAATGTTTGACGGCTCGAACCCGTGAAGCTTCCCCGTGCGCGGGTTACCCCGCACACGGGTCAGCCTGCCAGCCACGTATCCACGCAAGCGTGGTCCGCGTGCATGGCTGACGCCTGTTACAGTCTGATGCGGGCATTAAGAAAACAGGATCGCGCGGCACGCCGCCGTTTGCGTTTCTAAGGACTAAGCCTTTCCACCCACCCCACCCACCCCACGCCGTGGTTTCTTAGCTTCGATCGAGAGAGCCGGTGTGTGCCACATTTCTTGTTGGCTTCTAAATCTCTCTCTCTCGACCGGCACCCCAGGTCAGCCGGGATCCTAGGAATTTTTAGGTAAAATGACAATAAGGAAGCGCTGGACCGATGCGCCAGTCAGCAGTCTTGGGATGACAGGAAGTCAGGAAGACGCACACACCTCCATCCACACCGCCCAGAACACCGCAGACTTGGGCAAAATGACAAGTGCGCCGCGCCGCAGGCGAAGAGAAAATTTGAGCGGGGCTCCTGTTCATTCACACTCGTGTGTGGGCCCTTTCTTGGCAAACCTGTATTTTTTTGTTTTGGGTACATTCCCGTCGGAATTTTGCTGGCCTCCTAATTTTGCTGGTGTACCGTAGGCGTAGCGCAACGAGGGTAGCCGATTACGGGCACCGGAACAGTTTAATTTAAACTGTGACGCCCACGCACCTTGCCCTGAGTTTCTAACAACGTGTCCCTACCTAGGAATAGGAGAGGGGCGCTCACGCCATCGCCGGCGGTGGCAAGCGGGCGAGGCGGGGAGGCGCTGTCGCGACGTGGGAAGAAGGCGGTGGCGAAGGAGGCGGGCGAGGCGGCATCACGCGAGGAAGGCGAGGCGATTTATCGCGCGACGCTCGAGTCGCTGTTGGCGTCCACCGGGTGGACGCCGCGCGCCGCGGAGGAGATGGCGCGCGAGGAGCAGCGTGCGCATGTTCGGCAGATGCGCTGGGCAAGGGAGCACGGCCGGGGGGAGCCGGTCCGGTGCTTTGACGCGGAGGAGTACGGCGACGGCGACGACGCTTTCGACGCGCTCTACGGTCTACGCCGGGGGCTCGGGGTACGGGTGGGATTCCTCTGCGGGGGGCGGCGCCTTCTTCTAGGCGCCCACTTGAGCCTTGACCCAACATAGAGGGTTGTGTATAGTAGCCTAGCCTTGATTGATTGATGGGAAGGCGAAACCCAGTCCGACCGACGACTGGGACACCAACGCGGAATGGGTGGACGCAGGACGGGCGATGACGGTCTAGCCTTTGGTTGAAAAAAATGGTCACCCAAGCGGATTCCCTTTGTGGTCGCTCGGCGCCCGTCCCCCCGCAACCAAACCCAATGTTGAGATGGAGTGGCTACCGTGCCGCCCGGGTTGCACGCGCGCCGACTCAGCGATGGCTCGCGTCGCTGAGCTACGTTGCCGCCGACAACAGCCGGTGGTCTGACCCCAGCCTGTACCAGGCCACGCGCCGGTCAGTGGATGAGGCGCGCACACGCCGCACCGCTCCACTCTCCAGTGCCGTGCTGATCTCCCACCCCGCTCGCCAGGCGAGCACGCTACCGGGCACGGTCTACCATGACAAAGAGTGCGGTACTAGATGGAGAAACTTGCTCTCCCGACGAACATGCTATGCGTCATTTTACGTGTCTGTGCGCGACGCAGGTTTGCACAGCTGGAGGAGGAGCGCGTGTTCCGCAGCAGCTGGGTGGCGGCGGCGGAGCTGTGCGACGTGTCAAAGCCTGGGGACGTGATGCCGGTCAACGTCGGCGGCGCTTCGCTTCTACTCGCCAACGATGGGGGCACGGTGCGCGCGTTCCACAACGTGTGTCGCCACCGCGGCGCAAAGCTGGTCGAGGAGCCGTGCTCCAAGCGGCGCACCATCCTCTGCCCCTACCACCGCTGGGGCTACGCGCTCGACGGCCGGCTGATCGCGACGCCCTCCTTTGATGACACGGCGGACGGCAGGCGGATTCCCGAGCACATACGCCAGAAGGCGCGCAGCGCCAAGCCGCACCGTCCCTCGCAGCCTCGCCCGCCTTTCTTGCGGCCCTGCCTGATCCGGTCCCACACGGTGCGCCGCCCCGCCGCTCCGTTTACACGCACACACTGATCTGTTGCTCCCGCAGTTCTGCACCTCGCACGTCAAGGACTTCGACAAGTCGCGCAACGGCCTCTTCCCCGTGAGGGCGGACTCGGCGCTCGGGCTCATCTTTGTCAACGTCAACGGCGAGTCCCGCCTCTGGCTCTGCCATCTCTCTGCCTGCCCCCGCCATGTCGCTGCCTGCCCCCGCCGCTCCTCTGGGCGTGCTTCCCACCCCGGCCTCTGCGGACCCTCCCGCCACCGCCCACCTCCAGGCGAGGCACTTCCTAGACACTTCCTAGACACTTCCTGGACACTACCAGATGTACCGCCCACCTACAGGCGAGGCGCCTCCGCTCTCCGAGTGGCTGGGCGACCTGCTGCCCTCGCTCTCGGAGTACGAGAGCAGCTTTGGCGTGGGCACGCCCGGGCTCGTCCCGTACAAGCGCAAGCAGTACGACGTGCCCGCCAACTGGAAGCTCCTGGTCGAGAACTACCTCGAGTACTACCACCTGCCGGCGGTCCACCCGGAGCTCTGCAACGTGAGCGGCGTCGACGAGCACCCCGGCACCAAGGGAGGGGCATGTACATGTGCTTTGCCACGGAGCCTCTCTCGCGGGGGGGGACGCCCATCGACCCCGGCAGGATCCCTCCCTTTCCGACGCTCCGGCCGCGCCACCAGCGCATGGCGTACCACGTCGCCCTCTTCCCCAACACCTTCTTCTCCCTCTACCCCGACTCGCTGTTTCGGGTCATCCTCTCACCGCACGGAGCGGGGCGCACCGTCGAGCAGGCGACGTTCCTCTCGCACCGCGCCGCCTTCGACGCGCCAGGCGGCGAGGCGGTCCTTGAGGACATGTTTCAGTTTTGGGACCTGATCAACACGCAGGACATCGACATCGTCAAGAATGTGCACCAGGGCACGAGCACCCCCCTCTACACCGGCGGCCGCTTCTCGTTCCGGTTCGAGGAGACGCTGCACCGCTTCCAGAACATGGTCATCGACAAGATGCTGGTCCACGAGCCGACGCGCTACCGCATCCCCGACGGCGACGTCGACTACCACGACCTGCTCGCAGCGCCCGACCCGCTGCTCCCTGCGGCCGCTTCGGGCTAGGAACGCGAGGCAACCCCATTGCTCGAGTCTCAGGAAGCTCGTCTGGCGCAACGTCAGTACCGGCTGGGCAGGAACGCGGGGGTGGCTCCGCGTGGCCCACAGGCATCATAGGAACCATGCTGACCCATCCAACAGCTGCATTCCCCCATCGTGTGCGTCCGTGCACTCTTGTGTGTCCTATTTGTACACTTCTGTTGCTGTGCAGTGCCGTGGTGTATCCTCTTTGTGCATTTTCATGGGCTGTATCCCCCCCTTTCACAAAGCGGGCCTTTCTCTATACTTGTTCTTCCATCTTGCCGATCTACCTGAGTACCTGTGAGGTGTGCGCTTTTGAGAGCACTTGGGGACGCCTACGGCGCCCGCGCGCAGCTCGTCCGTGTCAGGTGAGCTGGCCCCGCCCTGCGGAACGGCGAACGCGAGCGGGCCCAAGATGGCGTGATTGGCTGCGTCGGCGCGCGTGCATGTGTGTGCCATATCGACTCAGTCCCATGAGTTGCCTATCTACAGGCGGAGCGTCGGTGTGCCTGTCTGCGATTTGGGAGAGCCCTGGTGTGTCTGTGACGAGATCTGACGAGGTGCAAGGTTACGGTATGCGAGTGGTGGAACATTTTTTTCATGAGTTGCCTATCCTAACCAAAAGTTTTTATTTTTTAGATCTTCAACTCGACACGCGCGATCCCCGTGGACATGCCGTGCGACGAAATGCCGGAGCTGGCGTCGCGAAGGCACGTCAGTGATGTGCCCCACCTGCGACACCATCGATCGCTCTTTCGCACCCGCGCCTGCTCACTCCCCCCCACCTTTCCAGGAAATCAATCAAGCAAGAGCAATGAATGACTCGATGCTGCCCGTCGGTCCCGATGCGCATCTTTCTTGACGTGTGAGTCCTAGCATCCGTGAGGATACATTGGAGCGTACTAGGGTCCGTCTGGAGTCGTCGCGTGCCTCCACAAGGAAGAGCTACGCAGTACCTGACATCCCCTTGCTGGGGTCCTGCCACTAAAGGCGGTGGGTTGGGACTCGATCAGCTTGGACGACCACGGGCACGGAGGCAAGCCTCAACGCCCCGTGGCCTGGCCGCGTCGCCGAAAGGGATCGCACCACAGACCAGAGAGAGGGAGGAGCTAACTATGCGGAGAGCCCTCAGAACGACCCCCCTCATTCCAGGAGAGGGTGGGTGGGGAAAGCGAAGAACCGGCGCAGCCAGAGTGCTGGCGCGGTCGCAGAGCCTGGCGCGGCCACAGAGCTGGCACGGCGCCGGGCCAGGAAGAGCAGCGAGAGAGCTGCAGGAGCAGCACGCAAAGAGCGCGGCCACGAGGCACGCGGAACGTGCTTGGACGTACGTCGCGTCCTGAGTGTTCACGGAGAAAAATCCGTGAAGACTGGCAGGAGGGATGAAGACCCTTCATATGAGAAGACGCTCCTCAGTGAGTACCTGCGATAAAGTAGTAGCCTCACACGAGTTGGGGCCCCTACCCCAATCGTTGACGGCGAACTACTTTATCTGGGCTTCACTTCCTAGCATCCGTGAGGATACATTGGAGCGTACTAGGGTCCGTCTGGAGTCGTCGCGTGCCTCCACAAGGAAGAGCTACGCAGTACCTGACATCCCAAAGCAGTAGTGGAGGAGCGAGGGCAAAGGAGCAGAGGGCCCTCACAACCCAATGTAGCCGAGAGAGGGGCAACTGCTCCGTGGAACGGAGCCGCCCAGGCGGCCGAGAGCGTGGTGCGAGAGAGCAACCGCTCGGAGGAAAGCGAGAAGAGGCCGAAGGCCAGCTGCCTCGCCACGCCCAGGCGCCCACTTGACTAGAAGGCCAAGGACCGATCAACCCGCCTGTGACAGCCAGGAGCGAGACGGTTGACTGCTCACCACGCCGCCGACGAGGAGGCACACGAGTCGAGGCTCGAGTAGAGGGTAAGCGAGACGAGACGCACTCGGGCGGGGCGACAGCTGATGCAGCCGACCGCCCGCCACGCCGCAGACGAGGCGGCACACGAGTCGAGGCTCGTGCAGAGGGCGAGCGAGACGAGACGCACTCGGGCGGAGCGACAGCTGATGCAGCCGACCGCCCGCCACGCCGCTGACGAGGCGGCGCACGAGTCGAGGCTCGAGCAGAAGGTGAGCGAGACGAGACGCACTCGGGCGGGGCGACAGCTGATGCAGCCGACCGCCCGCCACGCCGCTGACGAGGCGGCGCACGAGTCGAGGCTCGAGTAGAGGGTGAGCGAGACGAGACGCACTCGGGCGGGGCGACAGCTGATGCAGCCGACCGCCCGCCACGCCGCTGACGAGGCGGCGAACGAGTGGAGGCTCGCGTAGCGAGACGAGACGCACTCGGGCGGAGCGACAGCTGATGCAGCCGACCGCCCGCCACGCCGCTGACGAGGCGGCGCACGAGTCGAGGCTCGAGTAGAGGGTGAGCGAGACGAGACGCACTCGGGCGGGGCGACAGCTGATGCAGCCAGCCGCCCGCCACGCCGCTGACGAGGCGGCGCACGAGTCGAGGCTCGTGCAGCGAGACGAGAGACACTCGGGCGGGGCGACAGCTGATGCAGCCGACCGCCCGCCACGCCGCAGACGAGGCGGCACACGAGTCGAGGCTCGAGTAGCGAGACGAGACGCACTCGGGCGGGGCGACAGCTGATGCAACCGACAGCCCGCCACGCCGCTGGCGAGGCGGCGCACGAGTCGAGGCTCGAGTAGAGGGTGAGCGAGACGAGACGCACTCGGGCGGGGCGACAGCTGATGCAGCCGACCGCCCGCCACGCCGCAGACGAGGCGGCACACGAAACGAGGCTCGAGTAGCGAGACGAGAGACACTCGGGCGGGGCGACAGCTGATGCAGCCGACCGCCCGCCACGCCGCTGACGAGGCGGCGCACGAGTCGAGGCTCGAGTAGAGGGTGAGCGAGACGAGACGCACTCGGGCGGGGCGACAGCTGATGCAGCCGACCGCCCGCCACGCCGCTGACGAGGCGGCGAACGAGTGGAGGCTCGCGTAGCGAGACGAGACGCACTCGGGCGGAGCGACAGCTGATGCAGCCAACCGCCCGCCACGCCGCTGACGAGGCGGCGCACGAGTCGAGGCTCGTGCAGCGAGACGAGAGACACTCGGGCGGGGCGACAGCTGATGCAGCCGACCGCCCGCCACGCCGCAGACGAGGCGGCACACGAGTCGAGGCTCGAGTAGCGAGACGAGACGCACTCGGGCGGGGCGACAGCTGATGCAACCGACAGCCCGCCACGCCGCTGGCGAGGCGGCGCACGAGTCGAGGCTCGAGTAGAGGGTGAGCGAGACGAGACGCACTCGGGCGGGGCGACAGCTGATGCAGCCGACCGCCCGCCACGCCGCAGACGAGGCGGCACACGAGACGAGGCCCGAGTAGCGAGACGAGAGACACTCGGGCGGGGCGACAGCTGATGCAGCCGACCGCCCGCCACGCCGCTGACGAGGCGGCGCACGAGTCGAGGCTCGAGTAGAGGGTGAGCGAGACGAGACGCACTCGGGCGGGGCGACAGCTGATGCAGCCGACCGCCCGCCACGCCGCCCACGAGGCGGCACACGAGTCGAGGCTCGAGTAGACGAAGAGCGAGACGAGGCTCACTCGAGGCGGCGGCAGAGACAGCCGCCCGCCACGCCACGCCGCCCACGAGGCGACACACGAGGCGAGGCTCGAGTAGACGAAGAGCGAGACGAGGCTCACTCGAGGCGGCGGCAGAGACAGCCGCCCGCCACGCCACGCCGCCCACGAGGCGGCACACGAGACGAGGCTCGAGTAGACGAAGGGCGAGACGAGGCTCACTCGAGGCGGCGGCAGAGACAGCCGCCCGCCACGCCACGCCGCCCATGAGGCGGCACACGAGACGAGGCTTGAGTAGACGGAAGGGCGAGACGAGGCTCACTCGAGGCGGCGGCAGAGACAGCCGCCCGCCACGCCACGCCGCCCATGAGGCGACACACGAGGCGAGGCTCGAGTAGACGAAGAGCGAGACGAGGCTCACTCGAGGCGGCGGCAGAGACAGCCGCCCGCCCGCCACGCCGCCCACGAGGCGGCACACGAGACGAGGCTCGAGTAGACGAAGAGCGAGACGAGGCTCACTCGAGGCGGCGGCAGAGACAGCCGCCCGCCACGCCACGCCGCCCACGAGGCGGCACACGAGACGAGGCTCGAGTAGACAAAGAGCGAGACGAGGCTCACTCGAGGCGGCGGCAGAGACAGCCGCCCGCCCCGCCACGCCGCCCATGAGGCGGCACACGAGACGAGGCTCGAGTAGACGAAGGGCGAGACGAAGCCCACTCGAGGCGGCGGCAGAGACAGCCGCCCGCCACGCCACGCCGCCCACGAGGCGGCACACGAGACGAGGCTCGAGTAGACGAAGAGCGAGACGAAGCCCACTCGAGGCGGCGGCAGAGACAGCCGCCCGCCCGCCACGCCGCCCACGAGGCGGCACGCGAGACGAGGCTCGAGTAGGCGAAGAGCGAGACGAGGCTCACTCGAGGCGGCGGCAGAGACAGCCACCCGCCACGCCACGCCGCCCACGAGGCGGCACGCGAGAAGAGGCTCGAGTAGACGAAGAGCGAGACGAGGCTCACTCGAGGCGGCGGCAGAGACAGCCGCCCGCCACGCCACGCCGCCCACGAGGCGGCACACGAGACGAGGCTCGAGTAGACGAAGAGCGAGACGAGGCTCACTCGAGGCGGCGGCAGAGACAGCCGCCCGCCCGCCACGCCGCCCACGAGGCGGCACGCGAGAAGAGGCTCGAGTAGACGAAGAGCGAGACGAGGCTCACTCGAGGCGGCGGCAGAGACAGCCGCCCGCCACGCCACGCCGCCCACGAGGCGGCACGCGAGGCGAGGCTCGAGTAGACGAAGAGCGAGACGAGGCTCACTCGTGGCGGCGGCAGAGACAGCCGCCCCCCCCGCCACGCCGCCCACGAGGCGGCACACGAGACGAGGCTCGAGTAGACGAAGAGCGAGACGAGGCTCACTCGAGGCGGCGGCAGAGACAGCCGCCCGCCACGCCACGCCGCCCACGAGGCGGCACACGAGACGAGGCTCGAGTAGACGAAGAGCGAGACGAGGCTCACGCCGTCGAGAGAGAAGACGATGCGACATCAGAGGGCTGGTCGCAACGCCACGCCGCCAGAGGGGCGGGAGGGTCTGAGAACCAAAGAGAGAAGACGATGCGACAGCAGAGGGCTGCTCGCAACGCCAAGCTGCCGAGAGGCAGCAGAGTGGGCTAAGGCCCAGAAGGATGTGCGACTTAGACGCCATGCCGCACGAACGAGCCGTGGGCTGTCGACAGGTCCCAGTGGCTGCCTGGGGAGGAGGTCTACCCAGTGGGTCTGCCTGGGCCCATTGATGCCAGAAAGCTGGGCCGCAGAAGGTGACGGTCATGGATGAGAGACCACAGCACGCCAACAGTGGAGCTGAGCCAGCAGTCAAGCCAGAGCGGTGAGCCACCGCTGCGGGCCACCGAGTGGTCGAGGCCGCCGAGGCAGGAGGTGAGAGACGTCACGGCTGCTGCAGGCGTAGCGGATGCAGCCACTGTCCATCGTGCGCTGCTGCCCGCCAGCAGTCTGGCAACAGCAGAAAAAGGCGCAGCAGCAGAATCTGCACCAGAAAGCGAAGAACCGGCGCAGCCAGAGTGCTGGCGCGGTCGCAGAGCCTGGCGCGGCCACAGAGCTGGCACGGCGCCGGGCCAGGAAGAGCAGCGAGAGAGCTGCAGGAGCAGCACGCAAAGAGCGCGGCCACGAGGCACGCGGAACGTGCTTGGACGTACGTCGCGTCCTGAGTGTTCACGGAGAAAAATCCGTGAAGACTGGCAGGAGGGATGAAGACCCTTCATATGAGAAGACGCTCCTCAGTGAGTACCTGCGATAAAGTAGTAGCCTCACACGAGTTGGGGCCCCTACCCCAATAAGCTGTGTGCCGCGCCCCGTTACGGGACGGTCGGCCTCGAGGTGCCGAAGTGAGGACGGGCCCGTGCGCGCTCCCAGCGCCGACCCGCGGTCCCACGCGCCACCTGGGCTGCCTCTGGCACGGCTGGGGTCCGCCTGGCCCGCCATGGGCATCAAGGACGCGCATTCCAAGTTCATCAAGTCCGCGTGGGTAGACGCCGATCCAAAGTCGCTCAAGGGGCTGACGCTACACACACCAGCCACACTTATGACACTATCAATAAGAGACCAGCAGGACTCTACTACACATACTCTAGCCTCTACTCTGCCTCTGGTCCCACCATCTTTTTCATGGTGGACGTCACCATTCCAGGTTTTTCCAGAATGTCAGCATGAGTGCCGGCGAATATTTTTTCTTGTTTGTACCTTTCTGGGGCCCATGGAACTTCTTTAGGTCTCGGCGTTTGTTAGGGGGATATCCTTTGGCCGCGTTGGGTTATGCTCGCGCTTTGTTACATTGTTAGTAGAGAAAAAAAAATTGCTTTCGAAGAAAAACGAGCACGCATATTCTCCCCCCTCCATTCTCTCCCCCTTGGCGTGGCGCGCCTCTCCCCCAGCTCTCGGTATCGCGTACTGCACGAGGCTACCGTGGGCCCCGCCTGCGCGCTGGGGGTTCCCTTCCCTGTCGGGAAGCCTAGCTCTGAACCTGGGGTCGCTACCTAATGCGGGGCGAATGAGTGATGAAGTTAGTGCCTTGGTGTGCCCGTTCCCCGTTATGGCTTCCCCTGGTCTCGCGACCATGAATGAGAGCTCTCACTCCCAGGGTACTCCCGCGTATCTGGCTCCCTTATCCCCCCCCTCTTCCCTCCCCTTTCTCTCTCCGAGATGACCCGTGCTCTACGTGCCTAGGGTCGGTCTTCGGGGAGGGGGGATTGTCGGTGTGTCCTCGCGGGTTTTTCTCGCTGGACGCCCAACAGCTTCGATTTCCCTCCTTAGCGCCCCGGGTAGAGCGTGGTCTCCCCTGGAGCCTGCCACGCCCGTTCTGTCTAAGCCCAGGGTTCAGCTTTCCAGTTGATCCTTATCGGACTGGTGAGTTCCTTCTCGCTGTCAGTGTGACGCCCCGGCAGACATTGGCAGCGGTGCTACACACACTACGCCATCTTTCGTTTGAGTTTTAG
This sequence comes from Emiliania huxleyi CCMP1516, assembly GCF_000372725.1. NCBI lineage: Eukaryota > Haptophyta > Isochrysidales > Noelaerhabdaceae > Emiliania > Emiliania huxleyi. Next base: position 493,671 of record NW_005198900.1, read on the forward strand.
GAGTGTTTTTTGTTAACAATTTTTACGGGCTAGCGATTTCGCAGTACATGCGCACTAGTTTGGCAGCGATAACGTCCCCGTGGCATGCTAAGGGGGCGCATGCGCACACCAGCCCCACGCGTCTGCCTCGCAACATCAGGGAGAGGACTCTTCCCAGCATCTCTTTGCGCTGTTCGGGGGGAGGGGAAGAGGCGGTGAGGGGTGAGGTGAGAAGTGAGGGGTGAGGTGAGGCAAGGGTTCGGTACTATGTTGGTAGGGGAGGGGTTAGGCTGTTTGTGAGTACCCCAGGTGGGTTAGAGGGGGAGGGGTGAAGGGTGAGGGGTGAGGAATGAGGGGTGGGGAGAGGTGAGGGGTGGGGGGTGGGGGGTGAGGGGTGAGGGGTGAGGGGTGAGGGGAGGGGGGTGAGGGGTGAGGGGTGAGAGGGGTGAGGGGTGAGGAGGGAGGGGGTGAGGGGGGGAGGGGGGAAGGGAAGGGGCGGTGAGGGGTGAGGTGAGAAGTGAGGGGTGAGAGGTGAGGCAAGGGTTCGGTACTATGTTGGTAGGGGAGGGGTTAGGCTGTTTGTGAGTACCCCAGGTGGGCTAGAGGGGGAGGGGAGAGCTCCTGCTTGCTCGCGCCGGGGACGGCGCAGACCTCGACGTAGAATGTCTTGGAGTGGGAGCACTCTGCACAGCCACAGGCATGGGGAGGTGAAGCAATCTTGGCCGAGCCGCCCGGGAGGGAGCGCGCGCGGCGAGCCAGCGCGCCTCGCCTGGTGGGACGGAGCTGTCGCGAGGTGCAGTCAGCCGCGCAGTGGGCGGGCGGCGTGAGCGTGCGTGTGTGTTGAGTGTCCAGCAGGTCTGCTGCATTGCCTGCTGGCAGGCTGTGCAGCTCTGGTCGGATGGCGGGGCGCGTGCGCGGCGGCCGCCGCGCGCGGCGTGCCGCCGCGCGCGCCTCGCGCGCTGGAGCTGCGTCCTGCCGGGCGCGGCGCGCTCTGGTAGAGCATGGTGCCTGAAACAGTGTGCAGGCGCCTGGCAAAGGGCGTGGACTGTCAGTGGGGTTCACTGCGGCGCGCGCGTCGCGGCGTGAGTGGTCGTGCGGCTAGCTCTGATGGTGCGAGAGGCGCGTGGCTGGTGCGGGCGGCTGGCGCAGCCATGGAGTGCCAGCACAGGGCAGACGCACATGACACAGGCTTTTGAGCGCTGATCGTGTGTTTGCGTGCGCGCGGGGACGTACGCGCAGTTTTCACGCGGTGTGCGTGGAGAAGGGCATGAGGGGCGCCGGCCGCGCGTGTATTGGCGTGTGAGAGTGCGTGGTGCCCGAAGGCGAGGAGGGGCCCGAAGGCAGGGAGGAGTTCTCCGCCTCGCGAAACGAGACTTGAAGAAAACCTCGTGCTTGTTAGTAGAGAGTCTAGAGAGGGCTTGTGCTGCTCTTTGCCGCGGACATGCCCGTGTTCCGGACTTTTTTTTGCGCCTCTTTTCGCTCTTCTGCGAGGTTCTCGACGTGGTTATTTTGGCCGCGTTGCCAGTAGCGAGCCGGAGTCTCCGGGTGCAACCGGCAAGGCGGAGAGACCCCTGGGCCTGGAGGAGCTGGGTTCGGTTCCGAGCGGACCTTCAGCGTGCGCAGGCCGCAGCGCAACAGCCAACACTCGGCACCGGGACACGGGCGCGCACTGGCACTGAACAAAGAAATAAAGCTGTTTTTTGATCGGAACGGATGTCACCTCAATGTCAGACCCGGCTAGCGGCTTTCCCGGCGTTTATGATCAAATGTGCGAGGAGGGTTTGGTTCTGTCGGGTGTGGGGTACCAGCGCTGACATTGCCCCAGCGTGCTCCCCCGCCGGCACCACGCGCCCCGAGCGCCTCGCCCCCGCGCAGAGAGATACTCTCAGGGGCAATCGGGCGGAGCAGCCGAATGTGCTCTGTGCTGTGCTGGTGCGCTCCGGGTCCGGCGGCGAGGCGTGGCACGAGACGCGTGTCCTGGACGAGGAGCCATTCCTTGGCGGTGAGGATGGCGGCGACGGGGGCGAGCTTGGCGTCGGCGATGCCAGTGCCCTTGGAGCTTCGGAGGCCACTCTGGGAGACGCGAGTGAGCCCGAGCTTTGATTAAGGTCATTCACGGGTGTCCGCGGCCCACTGTGCCCGCTGGTAGGACAATGACCGCCGCAAACCCTGTGTTCAGCTCCATGGGATCTCGGATATTTTTTTGTAGGCACCGGAACGCCAAAAAACTACTATGTGTTCGAGGGGAAAGTAATCCGAGCAAACCCGCGGCCGCAATGAATTAAAAGGAGCGGGTTTCGAGGGGGAATCTGGAGAATCTGGGAGAATCGGCTCACCACGGACCCCCACCTCATCGAAAAACTTTTCACTCCAAGACATAGTACTTTTTTAAGGAGCTCTACAAGCTAGGCACAAAAGAGATATGGCATTGCAGGCCATTTAGGGCCCCTAGACGGTCACTGAGTAGGCCAAAATCCCCACTGGGCCGGGAGCAACCTTAAGACCTGTTTACGGTAGTGCTAGTGGCAGGTGCTGCTTAAAACTTAAATTTGTGTCGCCGTGTGCCGCGGGCCGACGGGGGGCCCGGCGCGCGCACAGTCCACAGAGGTCAGAGCTCGAGGAGATATGAATCCAGGTGTGAGCCGCACACAGCTCACACGTCACAGGCAGGAGCTGCCGGTCACAAAAAAGCCATTTAAAAAGGGCGAGACCGGCCTCCCGCTCTCGTCCCTCCTGTCGCTATCCCCCTCTCTCTCGTCCCACACCGCTACCCGCCCTCTCTCTCGTCCCACACCGCTACCCGCCCTCGCAATCCCTCCCTCTAATGACCCTTGAATCTCCCGCAAACGGGGAGGAGAGCGGTGCTGCCGCTGGCGGCTGGGACACCGCGATCTGCGCGACATCACATGCGACACGGCATCAGACGCGCTGGTGTTCCACACTGAGACCGTCGTCCGAGCCGCCAAGGCTGCGCCGGCCGCCCCGCGACGCATCGCGCCCGCTGTCGTCGTCTGACTCTAGCAGCCGCGACGCGATGGCGAGCGCATGCTCCTTGGGAGGGTGACCGTCGCTGCCTCTGGCGCAAGCACCGCCCGGCGCGGGGCTGCCCTCGCCACCGGCGCCGGCGTCGGCGGGCAGCGTGGAGCATAGCGCGCCCCCCTCCCTTGCCTTTGTCGGCACCATCTCCGTGGCCCACCCCGCGTGCCCTTGCGCCGCGAGCAGCCCGCAGTTGGAGGTGCACCTGTGTGGACGTGCCGGGGACGCGTCGGGGACGTGCCGGGCCGTGCCCACCCGCGATCGGCGGCGATGCGCCGTGACGGCAGCTCGGCGTCGCCCAAGCGGCCGCCCGCCCGCCCGCCGCCGGCGCCGTCCACGGTCAGCTGCGGCATAATGTACCGCTCGTTGATGTGCAGCCAGCGGGCGCGCATCGAGCGGGTGCGCGGCAGACCCTTGCCAGGCGCGGCGGTGGCGGCGAGTCCCCCGCTAGACGTGCTCGACGCTTCCTCCGCCGCCTCCGCTGCCGGCTTGGCGAGCACATCGCACGCGAGCGACACGTCCTAGCGGGCGACTCGGAGGCGACTCTGAGAGATGAGGCTCCAAGAAATCTCGCGCACGGGCGCGACCACCTTGATTGCGCCGCCAAAGAAGACGATAGTGAAGACGGCGATCAGCAGCGTTGCCTGAAGGGGAAGAGGGGGGGGGGTCTCCGTGGGTACGCGTCATCAAGGGAAGGCGGAGGAGGGAGGGGGGGAGGGGGGGGGAGGGGGGCGGCATCGGCTGCAGCAAGCCGGCGAGATCTCGGCGAGGTCTGCTCTGCGTCTCCCCCAAATCTCGCGCGCTCTCCCCGCCGCCTGCAGGATGGCGAGGTCGGGCGAGATCTCGACCGCCGGGTCGCACGGCCGCGGCTCGCCCTCGTCGCCGCACTGGCTGAAAGCGTGGTCGCCGTATGCGGCCGCGGCGATGGCGAAGGCAACGCCTGGGGTCGGGCACGAGTGTTGAGTGTTGCGAGCAGGTGTGTGTGTGTGTGTGTGTGTGTGTGTGTGTGTGTGTGTGTGTGTGCGTGTGTGTGTGTGTGTGTGTGTGTGTGTGTGTGTGTGTGTGTGTGTGTGTGTGTGTGTGTAATGGGTGGGTGGGTGCGTGCGTGCGTGCGTGCGTGCGTGTGTGTGTGTGTGTGTGTGCGTGTGTGTGTGTGTGTATGTGTGTGTGTGTATGTGTGCGTGTGTGTGTGTGTGTGTGTGTGTGTGTGTGTGTGTGTGTGTGTGTGTGTGTGTGTGTGTGTGTGCGCGCGCGTGTGTGTGTGTGTGTGTGTGTGTGTGTGTGTGTGTGTGTTGGGGGGGGGTGGGCATCTGAGGCGTAGCGGGGCCGGGAGGAAACGGCGGGGCTCTCGGCTAGATCTCGCCGCCGCGCAAGCCGGAGAACCAGACGACGAACGCGTGCGCGGTGGAGAGGAGGGAACGCTGCGCCGCCTCGAGGTACGAGGTCGCCTGGTGTTGAGCGTCTGACTCTAATACCGCACCTCCAGAGTACCGAACCCAGTGTGGGTTCAGTCCCGTGGGTGGTGTGGTAGGCTCGCCCGGTGTTGAGCGTCGGACTCGGCCGCCGCGACGAGCTCGCGCGCAGTGCGGCGCGCGCTGCGCATCCGCAGCGCGTTTGTGAGAGGCAGCAGCAGGAAGGCGTGCAGCCGCCTAGTACCGCACCTCCAGAGTACCGAACCCACTGTGGGGTCACAGCAGCAAGAAGGGCGTGCAGCCGCCCGACGAAGCACGCGAGCATCGTCACCAGGGCGAGCCGCCACACGGTCCCCCCTGCGGGTGTGAGGAGACCGAGGTGCAGACCGAGGTCAGGGCCTTCGAGGCCAGGGCGTGATTTGGGCGCTCTCGTCTCCCGGCGTGCGTCAGGACACGGGCTACGAGGCGCCGCTCGACTGCGGCCGACGCCTCTCTGGCGCAGCGGAGTGCGGGCCGGGTCTGGCAGTGCGTGTCACTCCGCATCTGCTCAGCGATCGCCTGCGGGCGACTGCTGCCCGCCCGAGAGGATCGGGAAGGTGAAGAAGGCCATGCCTGTGGGACGTGTCTCGGACGTGTCTCGGACGTGCCGCCGGACATGCTCGGAGGCGGGGGCGGGGGCCGAGCCGAGGTAGTTGAAGACGAAAGCCTCGGCGATGGCGGCGAGTGTCTCGAAGAGCTCTGTGGTGAGGGTGCGCGCATGCCGAGACAGGTTTGGCCGCGCGTACGTGGCCTACGTGGTGACCAACATGAGGGCGGGAGTACGGATCTGTGTGCACAAGAGTCTTCAGAGCACTGTGTGAATACGAGGGAGGCGAGTACAGGGAGCACAGCGGACTACGGCCGACTACAGCTGGACACGTGTGTCCTCTCGAGCGCTAGTTGGATTACGCGAATACGTAATTGAGGCTTCTAGCTGATCTGTGCGTCCAGCAGTCCGGACCCAGTGATACGGCCGGTGACGCCTCGTGTCGGCTCCCCAAGCCAATCGTGTGCAGCGTGTGTGTGCGTGTGGGCCCGTCCTCCATGCTAGGAGGTGTGTAACACTGACTGGCTGACTGTCGTCCGCTTCTAGCAGCCGGTTGCCATCGCGATGCCACAGAACAGGATCGCGACGATGCCCGACAGCTCGAGCGCCTCTGCCGCGTAGTAGCACGACCATGGGAAGGCGAAGCAGAGGGCGGCCTCGAGCGGAACCTTGTCGTCCACGCGGGCAAGCCCGAGCCCCTTGAAGAGAAGGGCCGACAGCGTGCCTACCACACCACCCACACGACTGAACCCACACTGGGTTCGGTACTCTGGAGGTGCGGTACTAGGCCGGCCACGTTGAAGATGAGCGCGCGCGTCACGATCCCGACTGTTCACAGTTGGGGAGAGAGAGTCGTCTCTAACGGGCCGCGCCTCCGAGCGAGCCGATTAGCATCGAGCCGAGGAAGATCGAGCAGAAGACGGTAGCGGCTTGCAGGCAGGTCAGTAGGGAGATGTCGGCGTCAGGAGTGTTAAAGGAGAGGATGGTGCGAGCGAGGACAATGGCGACGGCGTCGTTGAGCACGCTCTCGCCAAAGATGACCGCAAAGATGTCGTCGCGCACGCCGATCACCTGCGAGGAGATGACCCGAGATGACCCGAGATGACCCGAGATGACCCGAGATGACCCGAGATGACCCGAGATGTGCTGTCCAGCGCTCTCCGCCGCCCTCTACCCGGCCCTCTCCGGCACTCCCCAGCACCCTCCGGCTCGCCGGAGCCTGCTCTCTGCCGTGCGGATGGCGCAAGGCCGCAGGGAGTGTGGTTGGATGGCGCTAGGAAGTGTCTCTCCGCCTTGAAGATGGCCAGCACCGTCACCGGATCGGTGGCGGAGATGAGAGAGCCGAAGAAGAACGAGGCGAGGAGAGAGAGGCGGTAGGCGAGGCCCAGCTGCCCCGCGAGGTAGACGCACGCCCCGACCACCGCCGCAGACAGCACCGTCCCTCCGAACGCGAGGAGCATCGTCGGTCCGAGGTTGTCGAAAAAGGCGGGCACATTCATGTTGTAGCCGGCGGCAAAGATGATCGGCGGCAGCAGCCAGACCATGAAGAACTCGTCGTCAAACGACTCGTCCTCCGCCATCGTCTGCGACTCGAACATCTCGGAGAGCCCTCCGGCGGCGACACCGACGAGGAGGCCGATGACCGCCTCCGGGATGCGGAAGATACCTCGCCGCTTGAGCAGCTCGCCACTGACCATCGTCGCAGCTATGCCCAAGATGCCGAGCGTCACCGTCCATCGGTGCGTCGCCTCCTCACTGCTCTCTGGCTTGAGGTCGATCTCCTGCAAAAGGAGCGAGCGCGGAGGTCAGCGGCGGCGCATGCGGCTTGGTGGGCGCGGTGCGCAGCTCGCCTGCTCTGGATCGTGGCCAGCGAAAGCGCACGGCGGGGGAGCGGTCGGCGCCCAGCCGAGTGAGTCAGCGTTGGGCATTCTCTCGAGGTGTGGCCACCCTGCGGTGGCGTACCGCGCTGCTTTCAAAAGATTTTTTTTTCGCTCTGAGAGGAGGCCCGCCAGTGGGAGGCAGCTGCTCCGGGCCGAGGTGGCCGTTCTCAAACGCGTTCTTCCAGTGGGTGAAATAGTGCGCGACGAGTCTGGCGAGGTCACGTCGGGCAGGGACTGCAGGAGGGACTCCACCGACGCCTGCAGCGGTGCCAGCAATCCAGAAGTACCCGTTGTGAGGCCCGGTGCTATTGATCTCGGAGAGGCTCTCGGCTCCGAAAAGCTTTGAGTTCTCGTTGATACACTCGAGGAGCCGAACAGCGATCTCGCTCTCGTCGTGGCGGTGAGTAGGCGGGCGCTCGGCGTTGACGCGGCGAATGTGGCTGTGGAGCTTGGTGACAGTGATCCCACTGATGCCAATGTCGGCGCCGATGCTGATCTTTGCCCACGCCGCATCGTGCGCACGGACATCAGAGCGCTGCGGCTCCATGTCCCCAATACTGCCACGCCTGCTCCCCCTGCTGGAAGAAATTCTCGCGAAGGTGGAACTTGATGTCCTTGCAAGATATGTTCTTGACCAGGAGGGCGTAGGCCTGCTTGCGGCGGGTGCGGTACAGGGCCTGCATCTTCCGTGCGTGCTGCGCAGTGCCAGCAGGCAGAGCTGGAGCGCCGACGGCGGTTCCTCCCATGTCCGCACCAGCGAAGACATCCGCGACGCTGGAGCCGGATTCGTCGGTCCGCTCCGCACCAGTGTCGAGAATTGCCCTTCTCCACTCCTTGAAAGGAAGGCCAGATGTCCCATCCCATTGGGTGACGGACGGCATGTCTTTGTCACGGTTGTTGCTAGACATGCTACGTAGTTACCCCTCAGTTGGCTCCACGTTGAAGATGAGCGCGCGCGTCACAGCGCAGGCCAGGTCTACACTGGCCGCGGCACCAGCTCCCGCGGTCTGCACGCTAGGAGTGGTCCGCCCTCGCAATGAATGCGGAATACTATTACGAAAAGTACAACTAGTGCAACACAAACTAGTCCGTCTCGTAATCGCGCCAAGAGCGCGGATACACACACAAACAACAGGCGCGGCTATGAATAGCTGCGCATATAGAGATAACGACTGTTCACAGTTGGGAGAGAGAGAGTCGTCTCTAACGTGGTTGTAAGAAATCGAGCTCCGTGGCCACTTACCAGATCGGCGATTTCTTCAGCGGTTCTTTTTCTGATGACGCTAGGCGAGAGAGCGCGCGTGCGTGTGCAACAAAACTCAGTGGTCTATGAGAAGGTGCTCGGCGGCTGCGCCTCTCGCTCGAACAATGCATGGCCCAATGTGAGATGTGGGCCGGCCCTACATTGAACTACTTCGAGTACCCAGGCGCGGACAGCTATGCTGAATACACCAGCAACAACCAATACAAGAAAGACGATGGCACGAACTATGACTCAAATCATGGGCAATGCCAAAACACCCATTGGTACTCGATGTGGCGGGGGTTTGAAAGGTGCGACGTCTCGCCCAAAAACGAATCATTCCCGTGCTATGATTCCCAGCACAGAGTCAACCCCTATCCCCGCGGCTTCATGTGCTGGAAGAACGAGCCGTGGGACATGTGCGCCTTCGGTATTTTTGACCCGGCCGCGAGCGTTAAAGAGACATGCAAGCTATACCGATACGAAGATACCGACGACGGGTCATATCTGGAGTCTTACACCACCATGGAGCAACTACTCTCAGAGGATTACGCCGTCAGTCTGGGACAGCCAATCCTTGCGGGTGGCGGGACATGTGCTGCTTCTCAAGACGAAGCTGATTCAGACTGCAAACAGCAGGGAGACGGAGCGGAGAACTTCGCGGTGTCGTCGTGTTCGCTTCAAAGCCCGGGCGACTCAGAAACGAAGGGCCTTGCGGACTATGATGCGTGCCTCGCACAGTGCACTGGCGAATCGGCTACCTACATGGTTTTCACAAAAGGATCGTCGACTGAGCAGTCGTCCTGCATTTGCTGGATCAACTCAGAATTCAAGCAGTCTAGGTATCTCGTCTGTCGCCGTCCCAAACTGTCACTCCCCTTTCTCACGGCCGGGGTGGGGCGCGCGCGGGGGCGGCGGGTGTGCGGGATGTCTGTGGGCCCGAGAGCGATATGCCATGTCCGCCTTGCGTTTGTGCTGCTTTAGGCTAAGCTCAAGAAAAAATAAAACACAACCGGAATCTTTACGTATCATCATGTGCCGGGTTCGAACGCCGCCGAAGGCAGGGAGGTGTTGGGCATGGCAACGCCGTCCATCGCCTTCGAAACGCTGCCCGACGAGCTCCTCCTGGCGGTGCTCTCCCACCTCGCTCCCATCGGCCTGTGCGCCGTCCGGGTGTGCGACAGCCGGCTCGTGGCGCTCGCGACCGACTCGAGCCTGTGGGAGACTTGCCACCGCCGACGCTGGGCGCGGCCGCCCCTCCCGCAGCAGCCGGCCGCGGGCTGGTTCGCGGACTTTGCGCGGCGCAGCTTGCAGGACGCCCGCGTCTTGCCGCTGCTGCGCGAGCTGCGCGAAGCCTCTCGCCGCGACTCGCCGGCTGCGCGGGACCGGATCTGGAGGGAGCTGATGGCGCCGGGCGTCGAGCTGTTTGACGTCGCGTGCTCGCTCACGTCGGACGGCGAGGAGGTCTCGCTGCACGAGGAGGCCGAGACGCTGCTGCGCGGCCTCAACCAGAACTCGGTCCGGATCGAGTTTGAGGCGCTGCTCCTCCGAGCCAGGCAGTGCGAGGCGGGGCTCGGGGAGGGCCGCAACATCGCGGAGCTCCTGGAGGAGCGGGGCGGTCCCGCCGCGATCGGAGCCTCCGCGCGAGGCTCCGACCACCCCTCCTCCTCGGCCCTCTCCAGCATACCTCGCCCGAACCTTCTCGGAACCGTCCTCTACTCCTCTAGGCTCCGCGCACTCCTCCTCCTCGAGCCTCGCCGACGGCGCCGGCGCGGCCGACGGCGGCCCGTACGCCCCCGCCGCGCCGGCCCTGCCCGCGGTCGAGGACGGGGCGCTCCTCCTCGTCCAATGGTACGCGGCCGGCGCAGCGCTCCGTGAACCTGAGGTGCACGCCGACACACACACACGCGCGCGCGCACACACACCTCTCTCTCTCCCTCCCTCGCTCTCTCTCTCCCTCTCCCTCTCTCTCTCTCTCTCTCCCTCTCTCTCTCTCTCTCTCCCTCCCTCTTTCTCTCTCTCTCTCTCTCTCTCTCTCTCTCTCTCTCTCTCTCTCTCTCTCTCTCTCTCTCTCTCTCTCTCTCTCTCTCCCCCCCCCCTCTCTCTCTCTCTTTCCGGCTCTTCTCTTTAGACGCGGCGTGGAAGCCCCCCCCCCCCTTTTTGCCCAGTCGTGTGTGTGGAGAAGCTGAACTTACCTGACCTGGCCTTAGGCGGGCGCGGCGCGCTGCCGCGCCGCCCTCGACGCGCTGGCCGTGCGGCTTGGGCGGCGGCTGCCGCGGCCGCTAGAGGCTGCGGATGCGGTCAAGGCGCTCTCGGCGCAGCTTTTCGCCGAGGACGGCTTCCGAGGCAACGAGGTTGACTACTATGCGCGCCTGACCTCTTGCCGCTGGGCCGTGTGCTCGAGAGAGGGCGAGAGTGAGCGCAGGTGCGCTTCTTCTAGGCGCCGCAGAACTCGTTGCTTGATCGCGTGCTCGAGAGCCGCACCGGGATCCCAATCTCCCTCTCCGTGCTCTTCGCCGCAGTCTGCAGGAGGGTGGGGGTGCAGCTCGACATGATCGGGCTGCCGGGCCACTTTTTGCTCGCCACCCGCCCCACGCCGACCACGCCGCGCACCTTTGTCGATGTCTTCAACGGAGGCCGGCTGCTCGGGCTGCGCGAGTGCGAGGAGATCGTCACCTCGTACGGGATCGGCTGGTCCGACTCGATGGTGACGCCGGTGCCCATGTCGGAGGTGCCCGTGTGGCCACCCTAGTACCGCACCTCCAGAGTACCGAACCCACTGTGGGGTCACAGCAGCAAGAAGGGCGTGCAGCCGCCTAGTACCGCACCTCCAGAGTACCGAACCCAGTGTGGGTTCAGTCCCGTGGGTGGTGTGGTAGTGCCCCTGTCGGAGGTGTGGACGCGGCCAGCATAGCCACTGCGGCCAGCATGGTGGCCACTGCCCTCGCCACTACCATCGACGCCGCCACCACTCTATTGCGCCACCTGTGCCACCACTCTCGCCGCTGGTCTCGCCGCCACCCTCTGCGTCGCCATCGCCACCTCTGTCGCCACCTCTATCGCCACCTCTATCGCCACCTCTGTCGCCACCTCTGTCGCCACCTCTGTCGCCACCTCTAGCTGCCCCACCTGTGCCGCCGCCAGGTGTGGACGCGAATGGTCCGCAACCTGCACAACGCCTCGTGGCGGGCGGGCGGCCCTAGATTGCGGAATAAGGGTGTGTGTGTGTGTGTGTGTTCCAACTCGCGCTCGAGAGGACACGCACTCCGATGTACTCGGCCGTACTCGGCTGCGCTCACTGTATTCGGTGGCCCTCGTACTCACGCGGTGCTCCGAGCACTGACGCTGGTGTATTCCCACTCTAGGCGGGCGACGTGACCAACGCCCGGCTGCTCGAGCACCTCCTCGCTTGCTGCTCGGCGTCGACGACGGCGGCGGCCCGCGCAGCGCGGCCGCCGGTGCCGTACCCGGGCGTCAGCGCCGAGGCGGCCGAGGCGGCCGGCGGGGGCGAGGGCACGCAGGCGTCGCACATGATGATGAGCGTGCCGGAGATGCAGGCGCTGCTACAGATGCTCGCTGCTAGCGCACAGGTGCAGGCCGCGGCGCCTCCGGGGTAGGACCCCAGTGTCAGAAACTTCAAACGCGCCGCCATCCAGCGAGAGAGGGGGCGGCGCCGCGATCCTGCCCCGCGCGAACACGCTGCCGAGGACTCACGCGAGCGCGCGTTCGTGCATCGAGTGTCGCGTGCGACGGGACCCAGCTTTTCTTTTGCTTTTTCGAGTGATTCTAACGAGCGGATCTCGCGTCGCGCAGACCTGAAGGGCCCACACGGCGCTCGAGGAGGCGGTCCCGCGGCCGGATATCCCACTGGGCTCTATGGCGTCTGGGGGCACTGCGCGCGGTGAGACTAGTTGCAAATAGAAATACCTACGGGTGCTGTCAACATGACCACTTTTGATGTTTTTTTTGTCCGTGTTGCTCCCAGCGCCCTCGCCCGCGCTCCCTGAGGCCATGGCTGGTGCTACTAGTATGGGGGGCTACCTGGCTACCGTGAGAGCGACCCAACTCGTCGACATCGTCCGATGATGATGCCTCAAAGTCAGCAGCCTCCGGAGGCTATCGTGGGGTCGAGCCGGCGGTGGCCGTGACATGTGGTTCCACCGCCCCTCGCAGGCTTTGCCTCTGACCGCCACCGTTCCCAGGCTGCCTAATGGGATGGAAAGGAAGGCTCGGCGAGCGTATAGAAGCGTGCTCGACCTCGTCGTGGCAGCCTGCACGGCAGCGCTGGCAGGCGCGATGAGTGAGCGTCGTGCCACCTGACCCGAGGCGGGCCTGGCCGCGCCCCGCCGCGCGCCGGCGGCTGCCGATCTGTCATGACCCGCCCGAGAAACCCAACAAACACGTACGGGGAGGTCGGCCGACAAATTCTTTTTCGGTGTTGTAAAATTCTTTTTCGGTGCACGCCCGTCCCGTGTCCCCAGAAAGAAAGAAAGAAAGAAAGAAAGCCGGCAAGCCAAGGGAGGTATGGAAAAGAAAGAAAGAAAGCAGCGTGCACCTCGATCCTGTACCGTGTTTGTTATGACCCCACCCAATGAACACACCAGTGAGGGAGGGCGAGACGATCGAGGGGTCCCGTACCATGCGGAATCGACCCTATCAAGTGCTCAAGTGCTCAACAGACCATCACGCCGCGAACCTAAAATTCCTCGTTTCGAGGAAGGCCGGCGAACGTGCTGCAGAACAAGCTGACGCGGGCCCAGTACCTCAATGAGGTGACTTGGACCACTAAGAATTGGCTGGGGCTGCAGAAGCAGCGTATCTGAGTCGTTCTTCACACAGCCATCGCAGAGCAGATTGTGAATGAGCTTGCCTGCGGCGAGGGCGGTCGAGTGCACGGACTAAGTGCCTCGCCGTCCTCGCAGGAGTCGCTTAGGCGGCTCCCGTGGTGTATGTACCTCTGTGTTAGTAAAGAAAGAAAGAAAAAACAGACAACCGTGTTAGTAAATAAATAAAAGGAACACGCCAAACAAGGGGTGGGAGAAGGACAGGGTCCCCACCTGCGCGAGCAGGATCTTGGAACCTGTGTTCCTCATCGGGTAATTTCTCGCAGCTGCGAGACAAGTTTTCTCGGAGCGACAGCCTCAAAGACAAAAGGGTGGATGGGTGGGGGGTGATCGCTGGTGAGCGCCAGCGGTGAGCGCCAGCGGTGAGCGCCAGCGCGCCCCAGGAACGGTGGGGTGCCCTCGACCGCGCGTCCAAGTCACTTGGGCGGACGAACGAGCGAGCTGCACATGGCGTAACACACAGACAGGAAGCCACTGGCAAAGTGCCCTGGCGACAAAAGAAATTTGCAAAGGAGGCGCCGTCTTTGCGTCAAACCGCCGTCGGCCTCAGCGAGGCCGTCGGCCTCAGACGCAAAAGCTGACGTCGGCCTGTGCGCGTCGCCAGTGCCTTCCTCTCTCTCGTCGAAGAACGCTGATACGTTGATGGCGCCAGCGCCTGCTGTTGACAAGTGGGGAACAGACGGCTTCATCGCGAAGCTGCCCCCAGCAGGCGTCTTGACGGGTATCAAAATTCTTCCCTACAAACGGATGAACCGAAATTCTTTGAAGCACGCCGGCCTGACGCAGTTGTGTGTGCGGTGTGGGTATGGCGTTCTTCACGTCTCTCCTCGCGACTCCGCGCAAGGCGTCGGGCAAGACGCTGCTCGAGCGGCTCGGCGGCGCCACCCAGCTCGATGACCGGCGCGACGCGCTCGCTTCCTTCAAGGAACTGTCGGCGGAAGAGCCGCTCCGGCTCATCGTCGAGGGCGGGATCGGCCTCCTCGTGCGCCTGGCGGGCGACGAGGACGCACAGCTCGCCCGCGACGCGCTCGAGACGCTCTCCAACCTGTGCGACGTCGGCGTTCCGGCCGAGGTGCCCGAGGACAGGCCCAACGCGAATCGGGTGGCGGGCGAGCACAACTGCGACATGCTCCTCTCTGACGCCGAGCTGCTTCCCGCCGCGCTCGCACCGCTCGAACGCTCCGACTTCTACGTCCGCTTTCACGGGCTCGCGCTCCTGCGGCAGTTGCTCGCGACGCGCGCCGACAAGACGCACGAGGCGCTGCTGCACGCACCCGCGGCGGCGGGGAGGGTGCTGGCCCTGCTCGAGGACGAGCGGGATATCGTCCGGAACGAGGCGCCCGCTCGCCCCGGCCCTGGCTCCTGCCCGAGCCTCGGCCCTCTCTCCCTCCGCCCCACCCCCAACCCTCCGACCCTCTCTCTCTCGACCGGCGCAGGCACTGCACCTGATGAGGGACGTGGTGCCATCTGCGCCGCCCGAGCTGGCAAACATCCTCGCCTTCCAGGGCGGCTTCGAGAGCCTGCTCACCATCGCAGAGGGCATCGTGCGAGAGGAGGGGTCCGAGACGGCCGATGCGGGAGCGGGCGCGGTCTTCGCCGACACCTTCGATGCACTCGGCGCGCGTGCCACGTCACCCGCACCCTCACCCGCACCCGCACCTACCCGCACTGGGTAGCTCCCGTGCAAGCACCACGGAGCCTCCTCCCCCCCCCCCCCCCCCCCTCTGTCTTTCCTGCGCCGCCCTCCCTCTGCCCGCTCAGCCCCTCTGCCCACGCACAGCAGCCGCAGCCTCGACGACTCCCTCCCCGCTGCGAGAGTAGGCGCGCTGCTCGCGCGCCACGTCGCCAACCGACGCCTCTTCGTTGAGGGCGGCGCGCTCGGCCGCGTCCTCTCGCTGCTCGCACTGCCGCCCTCCCACACGTCGGGGCAGGCCGCCTCACCTCTTGCAATGGACCACAATCCCAACCGTCTCTCCCTCGCCCTCGCCCTCGCCCTCACCCTCACCCTCGCCCTCGCCCTCGCCCTTGCCCTCACCCTCGCCCTTGCCCTCACCCTCGCCCTCACCCTCACCCTCGCCCTCGCCCTCGCCCTTGCCCTCACCCTCGCCCTCACCCTCACCCCCGCACACCTCCGAGCAGGCTGCGCGCATCCGCCTCGCCTGCCGCACCTTGTGGCAGTTGCTGCGACCACCGGCCGGAGCGGCCGGCGGCGAGGCTGGCGGCGAGGGCGGCGGAGAGGGCGGCGGCGGAGAGGGCGGCGGCGGAGAGGGCGGCGGCGGAGGCGAGTACAAGAGGGATGCCACTTCGCGCGAGCTGGGGCTCGGTGGTGGGGAGGGTGGCGCCGGCGGGGCATCTCGCGAGGCTGCGGATGCGGTGTGGATCGTAGCGGCTCCGCCTCACACCTCTCCGCCTCACACCTCTCCGCCTCACACCTCTCCGCCTCCAGTAGATTGGGTGGCAGCTCCACTCCCTCCCGCCTCTCGCGCCGTCTCTCTCCCCCGCTCCCCGAGCCACGCCGCGCGCTGACGCGTTGAGCCGCCGCCGCCGCCGCCCTCGTCTCCGCCCTCGCCGCCGCCGCCCTCACCGCCGCCCTCGCCGCCGCCGCCCTCGTCACCGCCCTCGCCGCCCCCGCCCTCGCCGCCCCCCACGCCGCCGCCACCATCGCAGCCCCCGACGCCGCCTCCGCCCTCACCCCCGCCCTCGCCGCCTCCCCCGTCGCTGCTACTACGACACGCTAGTCGCCACGCAGCACGCGCCTGCGAGCGGAGCTTGTGGTTTCTGCACTTACGCCGCTGTCGTCTCGAACCGGCGGCTCGCCGCCCCGCAGGCCGCCCTCCGCTCGGCCGTGCTCTCGGCCGGCGCCGTGGGACATCTCGCGCCCCTCCTCACCTCGCCCGCCACCGCCACCGACGGCGCCCTCCGCGTCGCCGCACTCAACGCGCTGGCGCAGCTCGTGCATGGCCACGCCGCCGCCGCCGCCGAAGTGGCCGCCGGCACGAGGAGGAGGCGGCCAAGAAGAAGAGGCGAGGAAGTGTCTCGGAAGTGTCTCGGAAGTGTCTAGGCTCCGTCTCGCGCTCGCTGGGCGGCGCCGCCGTCTCTGAGCCGCTGCTGCCGCGCCTCCTCTCCGTCGCGCTCCGCTCCTCCCCAATGTACCAGGCGGCGGCGGGCGAGCTCTTCGGCCTCCTCCTCCGCAGAGCGCCTCAGCTGCAGCTCGCCCTCGCCGCGCCCCTCGCCGCTCCCGCCGCGCCGTCTTCTAGAGAGGCACTCTCTCTAGAGCAGAGCTCAGGCCCGAGGCACTCCCAGGTGTAGAGAGAGCGCAGCTCAGGCACCGAGCCAGACCGACATGTTCGAAAGGGGTTAACCTGGCATAGCGAATACAGGCTGAGGATACCATGGTACGGGCTGAGCAATGCAATGAGCATGGCACGCACTCGTGGTCTCACTCCATAATCATCTATCCAATGACGTGGGCAATGGACTCGGCGGCCGTATGTACTGTACTTGGGCCGAGCTCTCGTTCTGTAGGGGTCGGCGTCTTCCACAGAGGCTGACGCCGGCGCCGCGGCGGCCGCGGCGCCAAACAGCGGATCCGCTTCAGAGGGCGTCGCGCATTTGGCCGTCGACGCGCTCGCGCCTGCGCTTGGCGGCGGCAGCCGTGCCTCAGCGGACCGGGGCGCGGCGGACGAGAGTCGGGCATGTCCGGGACGCGTCCATGACATGTCCGAGACATGTCCCACAGGCGCGGCGGACAAGAGCTGGCTCGGCGCGACGGTGCTGTCGCAGCTGGCACGAGGCAACGCGGATGCCGCCACGCTGCTGCAGTCCGCGCCGCTGCGGGAGCCGTCCGGTGCGGTCGCTCCTCGCGGACTCCGCCGCGGCTGTGCGAGCGTCTGAGGTAACACACGTCACCGCCGACCCGTAGGCGAGCACACGGAACCTTCTAGGGACCTTCTAGGGACCTTCTAGGAACCTTCTAGGGACCTTCTAGGAACCTTCTCCCGTAGGCGAGCACACTCCTTTAGTGGCCGCGCTGGGCGCCGCCGTCGTCTCGGCGCTGAGCGCGCCCTCTGGCCCGCCCTCCCCCGCCGAGCCACACGCCGCGCAGCTGCGCCTCCTCGCCCCGCTGCGGCTGCTGCTCGGCTTGCTCGTCGAGTCGGCCGAGGCTGCCGCCGCGTTTTGCAGCCGCGCGCCAAACTTGCCCGCGGTCGTGGACGCGTTGCGGGCCGCGGGCGGCGGCGGCGCGCCGCTCGACCCTCTCGTGCGCGGTTTGCTCGCCGCTCTGCTCGGGGCGTGCTTGCTCCGCGCCGCCCCGTCGGTCGGTGGCGCCCGCGGGGCGGTTGTCGAGGGCGCGCCGCCGGGGGGCGGGGCCGCCATAATGGGTCAGGGGGAGTGGGACGCCGACACGGAGGCGGACGCCCCGCGCGCGCAGCTGCTGCTTGCGATGATCGCCCGGCGCATCAGCCTCGTGTCGTACACCGCCGCGTGGGAGGGGCTGCGCGGCATGGCCAGCTACGGCCCGGCGCCGCCCCTCGACGGCGCCAAGGGCGAGGAGGCGTTGCGAGGGATCGGGTGCGCGCACGGCGTGGTGGTATTCGATGGCGACACTTACGGTCGAGGCAGAGCCGAGAATTGGCCGAGATCTGGCCGCGAGCGGGGGGGGGTTCTGGAAGGGCATTGCCAATGCGGTTCTCCCGGCAACAGCCTGCAACGCCGCTGTGGGCCTGCAGCGTCACCCCCCCCCCCCCCGGCCCCAACACACACACACACACACACACACACACACACGGACACACACACACACACGCCCGCGCGCCGGGGGC